>NC_092520.1:193509603-193793692 GCF_037038585.1 Patagioenas fasciata | reverse complement strand
TGGCATGGTTTGGGAATGACCTGAGATTCTAGAGGGGATGTTTTCTGAGCTCCGGCTGTCCCCTCAGAAGGGCCAGACTATCCCTAGGTCCTGGCGTCACATCTGCTGATCCCTAGGTGCTGGTTTCGTTACGGCATCTGAAACGGCATTAAGCTGCCCTGCGTGTAGGAAATCCAACATAGGCCTCAGTCGATACCACTCCTTAAGTCTAAAGGTGTCCTAAAGATGTCTGCTTAAGGACAGCAGGAATAAGTCCTTTCTCCGCTAACTAGAATGTGGATCTTGGCAATTCTTTCACATGCAAAGCTGCAATAGAGCTGTGTAAATTGGGAGGAGCTGAATGCCCAATTTGGTATCTGGTGCTGGAGTGGGTGGCCTCAGCACCTCCGGCTCCTTCTCAAAAACTACTACTCTATCGTACGTCAAAGGTGACTTAGTGGAGTTCCCAGCCTAGATCTCCAGGATTCAGCTGACACGTGCCACGGGAAAGAGCGATGTTTTGTTTGCAGAGCCTCATGGAGCGGGCTATGGCTGTCCCTGTCCAAATGCGACTCAGGTGCCTTGGCAATATCCAGGAGAAATGGAAGGGCTTGGAGAGATTCTTACGGAAAGCTCATGTGCTGTCAGCTGTTGCGTGTCACCAGACCGAGGAAAAACATCTATTTTTTGTAAGTAATCGCTCACGCTGCCATGCCAATGCCGTATTTACGTCATACTTCAGGCGACCATGCTCTCTTGTGAAGCTGGAACTTGTGCACACACGCTTTCCTGTCCCTGGTGCAGAATGGTAAGAGAGCATGAGTGCTCGGGAGGGCTGAGCGGGCGATTGAGGAGGGACAGACAGGGCAGGTGAGGTCGGGGGAGTCGCAGGGTATGTAAGGGAGAGGTTTGACTTGGCAGCCCTTACGGTTATGGAGGTGTAGTTGAGAGCCTGTGAGTGAGGATTGGGGGCTGGAATACAAAGGAGGTTCATTGTGGGTGTCCATTATCAATCGGCCAGCCAGGATGATAGCACTGGTGAGTTCTTGCCTAGGAAATGCGGAGAAATGTCTGGCAATGCTACGGGCATGAAGCATCCTGGGACACGTGCGCACGGACTTGCGACCCAAAGCAGCTTGGCAGGGCTGCTGGCAAAGAGCGTGGCACAAAAGGTCCTGGGCTCCTGGTGGACGGCAAGTTGAGCAGGAGCCAGCGAGGTGGCCCTGGCCCCAAGGCGGCAGCCAGTGGTGCCCTGGGCTGCACGGGGCAAAGCCTTGCCAGCAGCTGGAGGAGGGGACCCTTCCCCTCTGCTCAGCGCTGCTGAGGCCAGGCCTGAAGTGCTGTGCCCAGGGCTGGGCTCCCAGTGCGCGAGAGACATGGGCATAGTGGGGAGAGCCCCCAGTGCCCCTCCCCCACCACTGGGCTCAGAATGTTGGGCTCTGTTGACCCGGCGCTGTCCCGGCAACGCTTCTGTGCCAACTCGGAGTGTCAGGGGTAAGAGCCAAGCTCTTACCCTGAAGCACCGGGACGGCACTGGGGCGCTCTTCGCCAGATTTTTCCACCACCTCGCGCCCCGCAAGCGTGCCCTTCGAGAGGCAGCTCTTGGTTCTGTGGCGATGGGCCAGGTGAATTGCTGCCGCGGCTCCAGGTAGGCTCCCCCCAGGCACGGCTCGGGGACACCCCAGAACAGCCGGACCGTGCAGCAGCCGATTTTCTCACGCCCGACGCCATCTGCTCCGCAGGGACGAGCTTGAGCCTGAGCCCCAGCACCCACGCGTGCCCAACGCTGGAAGTGGCCAGTTGGCTGGTGAGTTTGGAGAAGACTAGGGCAGGACGGCCCTTCCCTCCTCCTCTTGCAGACGGGCACTCAGGCTGCACTGGGGCTGCTGCTGCCCTTCCCGCAGGGCACCTCTGTCCCCGTTACTCTGCGGCAGGAGAGACCTGAGCCCTCGGGATCCCTCTTTGCCAAAGGACACTTCTCCCGTGCGCTCCAGGGTCCAGGAGCGCTGGCCAGGCGCTTCTGCTCCACCTCTCTTTGCTCTCTTCTCCTTGGCAGATGGTGGCGCCCGCAGCAGGAGGAGGAGGTGGCTGCCCTGGCACTTTGTGCGGCCAGGGACCTCGGCGGCTGCAGAGGCACCGGGGCCGTCGGGCTCTGCCCGCACGGGACTTCTCTTTGGCCGGCCCCTGGCGGATCTCTGCAGCCGGGACGGCATGCTGCCCCAGCCCATGCAGGTAAGCAAGCCCGGCCAGGGGGTCCCCATCCTGCTGGCTCCTCTGGAGAGGCACTGTCCCCATGGCAGGCATCCCAGATGAGTCCTGGGGGCAAAGCGCGCTCCTCTCCACGTCACCTATCTCCAGCCAGCCCTCTGTTCTGCCCCAGTGAGGGCAGCAGACCCATCCCCACTCACTCCTGCCCCTGAGGAAGCTCGGCCTCTCCCAGGGCCTGTCTCCAGACCAGCAACGTCCTCCTTCCTCCCCTGCAGGACCTGCTGGCTCTGCTGCAAGAACAGGGGCCATCCACGGAGGGGATCTTCCGGCTGGCAGCCAGCGAGCGTGCCTCCCGTGAGATCAGGGAGGCCCTGGACAGCGGGACCGAGGTCCACCTGGCGAGCCAGCCGGTGCACGTCCTGGCTGTCATCTTGAAGGTGAGCCCTGCTGACCTGGAGTCCCGCAGCTCCCGCCTCTGGCGCCGCTGACGGGCACCTGCCCGAGCAGGAGCCCAAAGCCAGGAGCTGCTCGGCACCCAGCGTGCTGGGATTGCTGCCCGTGCTCCCGGCAGCAGCGCTCACAGCCTGACACGCAGCCCTTGGCGTTGCAGGACTTCCTGCGCAAGATCCCCTCCAAGCTCCTCGTGGCGGAGCTCTACCAGGAGTGGATGGCCGCCCTGCAGAAGAGCAGCAGGGAGGAGAGGCTGGTGGGGCTGAAAGAGTAAGTGTGGCCAGCAGCCTGGCTGCTCCGCAGGGACTGGCAGAGCCCGGCACTTGCCTGCAAAGCCACAGCCCGCCTGAAAAAGATGCAGGCGTTGGGGCTGGCTCCTTGTGCAAAGGGACTCTGGCCAGAAGGGCAGGCAGGGAGGGAGGTGGCAATATCTCAGGGAAGGCAGCCCCTCTGCTGTAGAGCCGGCTTGGCCAAGGAGGCTTCCCTGGGGTGGGCTTGGCTGACATCAGCATGGGACACCAGTCTTGACAACACCAACTTCATCTCTGAACGTTGGGTTCCTGTTCCCACAGGGTGGCCCGCAAGTTACCCGAGGCCAACCTCCTCCTCCTCAACACCTTGCTGCGGCTGCTGCAGAACATCAGCAGCAACGCCACCATCACCAAGATGTCAGCCAGCAACCTGGCCATCTGCGTGGGGCCCAACCTCCTCGGCCCGCCAGAGGAGGACACCCTCCCTCTGGACACGCTGGTGCGGGTGACAGCGAAGGTACGCTGCGTTTCCCAACCCGCTGCAGCCTTCCAGGCCCACGCCAGCTTTGCTCTTCAGAGGTTCCTGGCTGCCTCCTCTCTTCAGCCAATGCTGGCAGGGGAGCTGCTGGGAAGAGCGGCCGCCCAGCTGCAGCTTTCTGTGCGCAAGGCAGGATGAGGGGTGGGAAGGGCCGTTGGAGCCATTTGCAGCCAGTGTGTTGGAAACCAATGGGTTACTGTGTGCAGGTCACCCAGCTGGTAGAGTTCCTCATTCACCACCGCGAGGAACTCTTTGAGGCCGAGGAGGAGCGGGAGGAGGAGGAAGAGGGGGCTGGGCTCGCCGCTGGAGGGGCCGAGGAGTCGCCGGCAGCAGGAGCAGGGGCGGAAAGTGCCCAGGTAGGTGAGGTCCACAAACAGCATGAGAGAATGCCTCCCCCCTCAGAAGGTGGGATTGCCACTGTAGGGACAAGCAAGTTCATCCACCAACCTGCCGCTTTGCACAAGTGCAGAGTGAGGCTGATGCAGGTTGGCCATCACTCTTGGTGCAGTGATGCCAGCAGAAGTGGCACAGCTGGGCTGAGCAAAGCCATCCAAGGGATCTGCCTTTTAGAGCTGAGCTGGAAAACGGGCAGCGGTCATCTTCTACGTTTCCATTGCAGGTGCCTGCAGTCGCTGCAGGAAGCGAAGGCCAGAACAGCTCCTCTGGGCAGAGCAGGTAACATGAGCTAGCTGTGATTTAGAGTAGAATTGATTCCTGTTTGTCATGGCTTTACCTACCTAACAATCCTTTTGGACGGAAAGCTTGCCAGGCTCTTCGCGGGAGGGGGGAAATCCTTCCCCCCGGAAGAGAAAACTCCCCTGCGAAGAGGAGGGCGATTGCCAGCCCTGCAAGCGGCGGAGGAGGCTGGAACCAGAGAGCTCAGGAGCAGGCGACTGAGCCAAGCCAGGTGGGGCGAGAAGAGCAAGGAGCCCTGGTGTGTGAAAGAGCCTGCTCTCCCTCTTTCCAATTGTTATGCTGCTCTGAGTCTAGCAAACATCTCTGTGGTGCCCAGAGATGGCTCCAGAGAGGAAGCGTTCACCTTCCCTTGGGAGAAGGCAGATGTCTGGAGGCAAAGAGCACTCCAGGGTTGGCGGTTTTCATTTGGCACTTAGAATCCTAGAATCAAAGACGAGTTTGGGTTGGAAGGGACCTTCCAAGGTCACCTAATCCAACCCCCCTGCAAGCAGCAGGGACACCTTCAATGAGATCAGGTTACTCAGAGGCCCATCCAGCCTGGCCTTGAATGTTTCCAGGGATGGGGCATCTACCACCTGTTTGGGCCACCTGTGCCAGTATTTCACCGCGCCCATTGTAAAACAGTTCTTCCACTTGCCTTTGTCTTTGTGCTTGTCTTGGTCTTTCTCTTGGTTCCTCCTTCCTTTACTCTGGTTCGGTTTTACTCTCTGTTCTTACTGTAGCTGTACCCAGGCCCGGCCCTTGAAGCATAGATTTGTACGGCAGTTGAGTCAAAAGCCCCTGTGTCCCGTGAAGCCTCCCCGAACTCGCACAATCTAAATCATTGATGGCAAAACATCAAAGCCTAATACCCAGCCCTAAGGAACCCTGCAGAGGAGAACTGTGGATGGGGATTGCCTATCCCGGCAAAGCACGAGTTGCTTGTTCTCCTCTCAGCCTTGTACTTAATGCCCGTCTTTTCCCCCCCTCTTTCTCAAGGCAGGTTGAAGAGCTGACTGAGGAAGTCGCCCTCGTGTTGCCACCCTCACGTTGGCTCGGCCGGACGGTCCAGAGTTTGTTTGTTAGTTGGTTAGTTTGCAAGTTAGTCAGTTAGTTTGTTTGTTAGTTTGTTACTTAGCGAGTTAGTTAGTTTGTTAGTTAGTTAGTTTGTTAGTTTGTTACTTAGTGAGTTAGCTAGTTTGATAGTTAGTTAGTTAGTTTGTTAGTTTCTAGTGTAGGTAGCTGTGTACTGAGTGCACTTTTTTTTCCCATACGGGTTTGCAGGTTTCCGAAATTTTCCCATAGGTTTTTGAGCCAGTAGGGCAAAAGAGTTTGTTTGTTTGTTAGCGAGTTCGTTATTTTGTTTGTTAGTTAGTTTCTAGTGTAGGTAGCTGTGTACTGAGTGCACTTTGGTTTCCCATACGGGTTTGCAAGTTTCCAAAATTTTCCCACAGGCTTTTGAGCCGATAGGGTCAGAGAGTTGGTGAGTCAGGTGGGTAGGTAGGTATATTTGGCTGAACTGCACAAGCTCCCAACAAACGTATGGAGAGCACCCCTGCTGTCAACAACGTCTGCGGCTGCACAAGATGAGGGCCCGTCTGAAGGAGCTGCAAGAATCCAATGCCAAGCAAGAAAACCTGGCGGCTGAGCAACTGAGGCAGGATCCAGCTGTGCGAGCCTCACTCCTGCTGAGCAGGGTGTCCGGCGTGGATGTGAGCCCTGGCTGCAGCTGTGAGGGGACCGTGGCCCCGCCAGGTGCCAAAGGAAGAAGACTTGCTGCTGCTGCTGCTGCTGCTGCTGCGTCAGGGCACTACTTACCTGTTGTGGTTGTTCTCTCACTGCACAGTCACATCCGACGTTCTGCTCACTCAAACAAAGGAATGTATTACTTTAGCCAGTTGCGAGTCACCAATTTCCAGTTATTTCTACCTCCTCTTTTGTTTGATACATTCCAGAAAGCCTCTGTAACTGCAGATTTAGCAAGTTTCAGAGAGGTTTTAGAAAGAACCGCCTTGATTCTGCCACTTGATCTGTTACGGACTTAACGTTGAACTTGGAGATGTTCATCAATACATTCCCTCCTTTCCACCTGAAATTAATAACAGTAAAATAAACCTGAGAATGCCAAGAAGATGCTTCCTGTGTCGCTTTCTTTTGAGATGTAATCAACATCTTAATAAAAGAAAAATTGATCATGGAGTGTTCTGTACATTACTATGAATAACTAAAGACTGTGGTATTCTAATCGGCTATAGCGGTGGTCTTGTTGGGTTTTGTGAATTTCTAAAACTGGGTCTATGAATACGTGGAGGGCTGAGACTTTGTTTCCTTTTCTCCGCCATTCTTTCTATGTGGACTTCTGAGGGTCACTAGATATGTTTGTGCCACCTTTCCACATTTGTGAACTGAGACTAGTACTGTTTCCCTACTTTAAGGGTAAATATATAGGATTGACATTACCTCAGACAGTAGCTGTTTTAGCCTAAAGCCTGATGTGCGTTCGATACCAAGAGCAGAAACTTCATTCCAAAGGCTCCTGTCACTGCCCTTTGGCTTCTACCCGGTTGCACACGCTGCAAAAGGCACATGTTGAGCTGCAAGAATTTCCTCTAGGGACACAGGTAATAAAATGGCCATTCTAAAATGACTCTCACCCAGCTCTTCTTGGCACATTTCCTCCATGCAGTGAAAGGGTGAACCTTGCCATCAACCTCTGTGAAGTCACACTCTTCTTTAAGTGGTTGAAACACAGCTCTGGGGCAAGCAGGACCCTCAATCGCTCCTCTGTGACACTTCCTTCCTTGCCTCCCTGCCTCCCTTCTAGAAAATGTAACACAACAGCTTGGGTTTGGATTTTGGGCTTCTCCTGGCTTTGCTTCACAGATTTGGAGCCAGAGAGACAAGAAGACTGGCCCGAGGAGGCAGAAGGACAGCTTTCTTGTCTCTACCAAGTGTCTAAGGCACGCCAGGAAGAGTGGGAAGTGGGCAGGATGTAACTGCAACCCCCTGGGTGGCACTCTTCTGATCTGCTCTGTTTCTTGGAGTTTCTCCTCCATGTTTTAGAGGCTGGGGTCTAAAAGACAGTACCAACCACCACCTTTTAGCCAGGTACTCTGTGAAGAACAAAGTTGGTGTGAAAAAGCTGGAGTCAGGGAAAAAAGGCAAGGGATGGAGTTCTACGGAAACTCCACCTCTGGACTCTGTCACCAGGGTGCATCCTCTTTGTCCCTGTCCCGTAACAAGAGAGAGCCTTTCCACCTGCACCGCGGCTTGGGCTGAAGGAAACATGCCCTCCTCATCCTCATGGCAGCGGCAACAGGAGACGCGCGGCAAGAGCGTGGGACCGACTGTGGATGGCAGGGGTACGGGCGTGAAGCATCCCGGGACGCATCCGCACTTTGGGACTTGTGATCCAAAGCAGCTAGACCAGGCTTCTGGAAAGCAACGTGGCAGAGTATGTCCTGGGGGTCCTGGTGCACACCAAGTTGACCAGGAACCAGCAAGGTGAGCTGACTCACGTGCAGCATACACCCTAGCAGCTAAAAAATGCTTTTGCCCTAAACCGCTATTATGTTCTTCCCCTAATACGCTCCCCAAATCCAGCCTGGGCCCTTTAGTAGGTGACCAATATCAAGAAGATAAAGCTCTGTATCCTGTGTACACACTTTCAAAAGAAGGCATTTTCAATTCTGACCACCTTCGAACACGGCTTGCTCATATGACATGACAACTACTTCTAGGCAGTTGCACATGCTGCAGAAGGCACGTGTTGAGCTGCAAGAATTTCCGCTAAGGACACAGGTAAGAAAATGGCCATTTGAAGGCATTTCCTGCAGGCTGGAGAAAAACGGGTAGCAAGCGCTGAGGTGATTTCCACATTTAAATGTTTAAATTAGTGTTTCCTGAAGTTTGCCAAATGGAGATGGTTAGAACAAGACGCAGTAAAAAAATAAACAAGAACAAAGCGCGTTCCTTAGCCCCAGTATTTGCTCTTCACTGCACAAGCTACCCAAAATGTGCGGAGAATGCTCCCACTGGGTCTCAGCCACGGGGATACAGGACACAAACCTCCTTGGAGGAAGAGGTAATAAAATGGGCATTTGAAGGCGTTTCCTGCAGGTTGGAGAAAACGGGTAGCAAGCACTGGGATGAAATCCATATCTCATGAACACACAAGGAAACGGGTGAGGCATTCGACCCTCCTGAGACGCTGCTGCTCTATGCCCTTCTTACTGCATTAGAAGGAACGTGTATGCGGAGCTGCATCACACAAGCCAGCTGTGCGCTTTTCCCTGTTTGGTTGGTCAGGTAGTCTGGAGCGGTGACAGACCTATTAGGTGTGAACTGTATCACAATCCCGTCACTTCTCAGCATGACAGTTCTCAGGAGCCACTTGCTTTGAGCCCTATGAAAGCCAAAACGAACCAAACCTGGAGAAGACATCATAGCAGAAGTCCTGAAGAACCTCCAAGGTCAACTTAGAGAGGTTTTCATGGAAGATAAGAAACAGTGAGACGGAGGCGATGACCAGTCTGTAATGCAGCTTACAGAAATATGATGGTTACATAGAGAAACCTTGTATTCCATGGGCAGTTTTGTTGTATCAAAATGTATTTACTAGAGAGAGACGTGCTTCACGATAGAATGAAAAGACGTAATCCGAAAGGTGATGTGAAAAAGCGAGATTCTTCATCTCAGACTGTGTTGGTGCTCGACAGCACACGAAGAGCGGTCGCTTGCTTGGCGCTCCTAAAATCACGCCAGTGGTAAATGGGTAGGCCACAATGAATTAGCTGCAGGCAGTCAGGCGCTTTGCTGTGGGCACAACCTGTTGCTTTCAGCACGCCGGTTGACCAGACGCTGCCTGTGAAACTCACTCAGGTATTAAACAGAAGGCAGGAGCGACGGGTGGAGCTACGTATTTGCTGTTTCATGCCTGCTTTAAAAATGTCTCTTCACTTTGGCCGATGTCTTGTAGTATTTAGATATGTTATATATTAATACATTTTCTTCAATAAAAGAGTGTTTCTTTGCGGTAAACAGACATGAGACACATCCTTTCTTCAAAGGTCAAAAGCTTGTTTCACTAAGTCCATTGTGTTTTTTGAAACTTGCCAAATGGAGATGGTTAGAACAAGACACAGTAAAAAAATAAACAAGATCAAAGCGTGTTCCTCAGCCCCCAATATTTGCTCTTAACGGCACAAGCTACCCAAAATGTGCGGAGAATGCTCCCACTGGGTCTCAGCTATGGGGATACAGGACACAAACCTCCCTGGCGCAAGAGGGAACTACAACCAGGCTGGGGTTCGGTTCACTGTGACTTGGGCGTCTGTGTTGGGACTTGGTTTCCACAAAGCCGTTAGAGTGAGTGGGCAGCAAGGGGTCGATGACAGAACCCCTCCCTGGGCATGGTTTGGGAATGACCTGAGATTCTAGAGGGGATGTTTTCTGAGCTCCGGCTGTCCCCTCAGAAGGGCCAGACTATCCCTAGGTCCTGCGTCACATCTGCTGATCCCTAGGTGCTGGTTTCGTTACGGCATCTGAAACGGCATTAAGCTGCCTGCGTGTAGGAAATCCAACATAGGCCTCAGTCGATACACTCCCTTAAGTCTAAAGGTGTCCTAAAGATGTCTGCTTAAGGACAGCAGGAATAAGTCCTTTCTCCGCTAACTAGAATGGGATCTTGGCAATTCTTTCACATGCAAAGCTGCAATAGAGCTGTGTAAATTGGGAGGAGCTGAATGCCCAATTTGGTATCTGGTGCTGGAGTGGGTGGCCTCAGCACCTCCGGCTCCTTCTCAAAAACTACTACTCTATCGTACGTCAAAGGTGACTTAGTGGAGTTCCCAGCCTAGATCTCCAGGATTCAGCTGACACGTGCCACGGGAAAGAGCGATGTTTTGTTTGCAGAGCCTCATGGAGCGGGCTATGGCTGTCCCTGTCCAAATGCGACTCAGGTGCCTTGGCAATATCCAGGGAGAAATGGAAGGGCTTGGAGAGATTCTTACGGAAAGCTCATGTGCTGTCAGCTGTTGCGTGTCACCAGACCGAGGAAAAACATCTATTTTTTGTAAGTAATCGCTCACGCTGCCATGCCAATGCCGTATTTACGTCATACTTCAGGCGACCATGCTCTCTTGTGAAGCTGGAACTTCTGCACACACGCTTTCCTGTCCCTGGTGCAGAATGGTAAGAGAGCATGAGTGCTCGGGAGGGCTGAGCGGGCGATTGAGGAGGGACAGACAGGGCAGGTGAGGTCGGGGGAGTCGCAGGGTATGTAAGGGAGAGGTTTGACTTGGCAGCCCTTACGGTTATGGGAGGTGTAGTTGAGAGCCTGTGAGTGAGGATTGGGGGCTGGAATACAAAGGAGGTTCATTGTGGGTGTCCATTATCAATCGGCCAGCCAGGATGATAGCACTGGTGAGTTCTTGCCTAGGAAATGCGGAGAAATGTCTGGCAATGCTACGGGCATGAAGCATCCTGGGACACGTGCGCACGGACTTGCGACCCAAAGCAGCTTGGCAGGGCTGCTGGCAAAGAGCGTGGCACAAAAGGTCCTGGGCTCCTGGTGGACGGCAAGTTGAGCAGGAGCCAGCGAGGTGGCCCTGGCCCAAGGCGGCAGCCAGTGGTGCCCTGGGCTGCACGGGGCAAAGCCTTGCCAGCAGCTGGAGGGAGGGGACCCTTCCCCTCTGCTCAGCGCTGCTGAGGCCAGGCCTGAAGTGCTGTGCCCAGGGCTGGGCTCCCAGTGCGCGAGAGACATGGGCATAGTGGGGAGAGCCCCCAGTGCCCCTCCCCCACCACTGGGCTCAGAATGTTGGGCTCTGTTGACCCGGCGCTGTCCCGGCAACGCTTCTGTGCCAACTCGGAGTGTCAGGGGTAAGAGCCAAGCTCTTACCCTGAAGCACCGGGACGGCACTGGGGCGCTCTTCGCCAGATTTTTCCACCACCTCGCGCCCCGCAAGCGTGCCCTTCGAGAGGCAGCTCTTGGTTCTGTGGCGATGGGCCAGGTGAATTGCTGCCGCGGCTCCAGGTAGGCTCCCCCCAGGCACGGCTCGGGGACACCCCAGAACAGCCGGACCGTGCAGCAGCCGATTTTCTCACGCCCGACGCCATCTGCTCCGCAGGGACGAGCTTGAGCCTGAGCCCCAGCACCCACGCGTGCCCAACGCTGGAAGTGGCCAGTTGGCTGGTGAGTTTGGAGAAGACTAGGGCAGGACGGCCCTTCCCTCCTCCTCTTGCAGACGGGCACTCAGGCTGCACTGGGGCTGCTGCTGCCCTTCCCGCAGGGCACCTCTGTCCCCGTTACTCTGCGGCAGGAGAGACCTGAGCCCTCGGGATCCCTCTTTGCCAAAGGACACTTCTCCCGTGCGCTCCAGGGTCCAGGAGCGCTGGCCAGGCGCTTCTGCTCCACCTCTCTTTGCTCTCTTCTCCTTGGCAGATGGTGGCGCCCGCAGCAGGAGGAGGAGGTGGCTGCCCTGGCACTTTGTGCGGCCAGGGACCTCGGCGGCTGCAGAGGCACCGGGGCCGTCGGGCTCTGCCCGCACGGGACTTCTCTTTGGCCGGCCCCTGGCGGATCTCTGCAGCCGGGACGGCATGCTGCCCCAGCCCATGCAGGTAAGCAAGCCCGGCCAGGGGGTCCCCATCCTGCTGGCTCCTCTGGAGAGGCACTGTCCCCATGGCAGGCATCCCAGATGAGTCCTGGGGGCAAAGCGCGCTCCTCTCCACGTCACCTATCTCCAGCCAGCCCTCTGTTCTGCCCCAGTGAGGGCAGCAGACCCATCCCCACTCACTCCTGCCCCTGAGGAAGCTCGGCCTCTCCCAGGGCCTGTCTCCAGACCAGCAACGTCCTCCTTCCTCCCCTGCAGGACCTGCTGGCTCTGCTGCAAGAACAGGGGCCATCCACGGAGGGGATCTTCCGGCTGGCAGCCAGCGAGCGTGCCTCCCGTGAGATCAGGGAGGCCCTGGACAGCGGGACCGAGGTCCACCTGGCGAGCCAGCCGGTGCACGTCCTGGCTGTCATCTTGAAGGTGAGCCCTGCTGACCTGGAGTCCCGCAGCTCCCGCCTCTGGCGCCGCTGACGGGCACCTGCCCGAGCAGGAGCCCAAAGCCAGGAGCTGCTCGGCACCCAGCGTGCTGGGATTGCTGCCCGTGCTCCCGGCAGCAGCGCTCACAGCCTGACACGCAGCCCTTGGCGTTGCAGGACTTCCTGCGCAAGATCCCCTCCAAGCTCCTCGTGGCGGAGCTCTACCAGGAGTGGATGGCCGCCCTGCAGAAGAGCAGCAGGGAGGAGAGGCTGGTGGGGCTGAAAGAGTAAGTGTGGCCAGCAGCCTGGCTGCTCCGCAGGGACTGGCAGAGCCCGGCACTTGCCTGCAAAGCCACAGCCCGCCTGAAAAAGATGCAGGCGTTGGGGCTGGCTCCTTGTGCAAAGGGACTCTGGCCAGAAGGGCAGGCAGGGAGGGAGGTGGCAATATCTCAGGGAAGGCAGCCCCTCTGCTGTAGAGCCGGCTTGGCCAAGGAGGCTTCCCTGGGGTGGGCTTGGCTGACATCAGCATGGGACACCAGTCTTGACAACACCAACTTCATCTCTGAACGTTGGGTTCCTGTTCCCACAGGGTGGCCCGCAAGTTACCCGAGGCCAACCTCCTCCTCCTCAACACCTTGCTGCGGCTGCTGCAGAACATCAGCAGCAACGCCACCATCACCAAGATGTCAGCCAGCAACCTGGCCATCTGCGTGGGGCCCAACCTCCTCGGCCCGCCAGAGGAGGACACCCTCCCTCTGGACACGCTGGTGCGGGTGACAGCGAAGGTACGCTGCGTTTCCCAACCCGCTGCAGCCTTCCAGGCCCACGCCAGCTTTGCTCTTCAGAGGTTCCTGGCTGCCTCCTCTCTTCAGCCAATGCTGGCAGGGGAGCTGCTGGGAAGAGCGGCCGCCCAGCTGCAGCTTTCTGTGCGCAAGGCAGGATGAGGGGTGGGAAGGGCCGTTGGAGCCATTTGCAGCCAGTGTGTTGGAAACCAATGGGTTACTGTGTGCAGGTCACCCAGCTGGTAGAGTTCCTCATTCACCACCGCGAGGAACTCTTTGAGGCCGAGGAGGAGCGGGAGGAGGAGGAAGAGGGGGCTGGGCTCGCCGCTGGAGGGGCCGAGGAGTCGCCGGCAGCAGGAGCAGGGGCGGAAAGTGCCCAGGTAGGTGAGGTCCACAAACAGCATGAGAGAATGCCTCCCCCCTCAGAAGGTGGGATTGCCACTGTAGGGACAAGCAAGTTCATCCACCAACCTGCCGCTTTGCACAAGTGCAGAGTGAGGCTGATGCAGGTTGGCCATCACTCTTGGTGCAGTGATGCCAGCAGAAGTGGCACAGCTGGGCTGAGCAAAGCCATCCAAGGGATCTGCCTTTTAGAGCTGAGCTGGAAAACGGGCAGCGGTCATCTTCTACGTTTCCATTGCAGGTGCCTGCAGTCGCTGCAGGAAGCGAAGGCCAGAACAGCTCCTCTGGGCAGAGCAGGTAACATGAGCTAGCTGTGATTTAGAGTAGAATTGATTCCTGTTTGTCATGGCTTTACCTACCTAACAATCCTTTTGGACGGAAAGCTTGCCAGGCTCTTCGCGGGAGGGGGGAAATCCTTCCCCCCGGAAGAGAAAACTCCCCTGCGAAGAGGAGGGCGATTGCCAGCCCTGCAAGCGGCGGAGGAGGCTGGAACCAGAGAGCTCAGGAGCAGGCGACTGAGCCAAGCCAGGTGGGGCGAGAAGAGCAAGGAGCCCTGGTGTGTGAAAGAGCCTGCTCTCCCTCTTTCCAATTGTTATGCTGCTCTGAGTCTAGCAAACATCTCTGTGGTGCCCAGAGATGGCTCCAGAGAGGAAGCGTTCACCTTCCCTTGGGAGAAGGCAGATGTCTGGAGGCAAAGAGCACTCCAGGGTTGGCGGTTTTCATTTGGCACTTAGAATCCTAGAATCAAAGACGAGTTTGGGTTGGAAGGGACCTTCCAAGGTCACCTAATCCAACCCCCCTGCAAGCAGCAGGGACACCTTCAATGAGATCAGGTTACTCAGAGGCCCATCCAGCCTGGCCTTGAATGTTTCCAGGGATGGGGCATCTACCACCTGTTTGGGCCACCTGTGCCAGTATTTCACCGCGCCCATTGTAAAACAGTTCTTCCACTTGCCTTTGTCTTTGTGCTTGTCTTGGTCTTTCTCTTGGTTCCTCCTTCCTTTACTCTGGTTCGGTTTTACTCTCTGTTCTTACTGTAGCTGTACCCAGGCCCGGCCCTTGAAGCATAGATTTGTACGGCAGTTGAGTCAAAAGCCCCTGTGTCCCGTGAAGCCTCCCCGAACTCGCACAATCTAAATCATTGATGGCAAAACATCAAAGCCTAATACCCAGCCCTAAGGAACCCTGCAGAGGAGAACTGTGGATGGGGATTGCCTATCCCGGCAAAGCACGAGTTGCTTGTTCTCCTCTCAGCCTTGTACTTAATGCCCGTCTTTTCCCCCCCTCTTTCTCAAGGCAGGTTGAAGAGCTGACTGAGGAAGTCGCCCTCGTGTTGCCACCCTCACGTTGGCTCGGCCGGACGGTCCAGAGTTTGTTTGTTAGTTGGTTAGTTTGCAAGTTAGTCAGTTAGTTTGTTTGTTAGTTTGTTACTTAGCGAGTTAGTTAGTTTGTTAGTTAGTTAGTTTGTTAGTTTGTTACTTAGTGAGTTAGCTAGTTTGATAGTTAGTTAGTTAGTTTGTTAGTTTCTAGTGTAGGTAGCTGTGTACTGAGTGCACTTTTTTTTCCCATACGGGTTTGCAGGTTTCCGAAATTTTCCCATAGGTTTTTGAGCCAGTAGGGCAAAAGAGTTTGTTTGTTTGTTAGCGAGTTCGTTATTTTGTTTGTTAGTTAGTTTCTAGTGTAGGTAGCTGTGTACTGAGTGCACTTTGGTTTCCCATACGGGTTTGCAAGTTTCCAAAATTTTCCCACAGGCTTTTGAGCCGATAGGGTCAGAGAGTTGGTGAGTCAGGTGGGTAGGTAGGTATATTTGGCTGAACTGCACAAGCTCCCAACAAACGTATGGAGAGCACCCCTGCTGTCAACAACGTCTGCGGCTGCACAAGATGAGGGCCCGTCTGAAGGAGCTGCAAGAATCCAATGCCAAGCAAGAAAACCTGGCGGCTGAGCAACTGAGGCAGGATCCAGCTGTGCGAGCCTCACTCCTGCTGAGCAGGGTGTCCGGCGTGGATGTGAGCCCTGGCTGCAGCTGTGAGGGGACCGTGGCCCCGCCAGGTGCCAAAGGAAGAAGACTTGCTGCTGCTGCTGCTGCTGCTGCTGCGTCAGGGCACTACTTACCTGTTGTGGTTGTTCTCTCACTGCACAGTCACATCCGACGTTCTGCTCACTCAAACAAAGGAATGTATTACTTTAGCCAGTTGCGAGTCACCAATTTCCAGTTATTTCTACCTCCTCTTTTGTTTGATACATTCCAGAAAGCCTCTGTAACTGCAGATTTAGCAAGTTTCAGAGAGGTTTTAGAAAGAACCGCCTTGATTCTGCCACTTGATCTGTTACGGACTTAACGTTGAACTTGGAGATGTTCATCAATACATTCCCTCCTTTCCACCTGAAATTAATAACAGTAAAATAAACCTGAGAATGCCAAGAAGATGCTTCCTGTGTCGCTTTCTTTTGAGATGTAATCAACATCTTAATAAAAGAAAAATTGATCATGGAGTGTTCTGTACATTACTATGAATAACTAAAGACTGTGGTATTCTAATCGGCTATAGTGGTGGTCTTGTTGGGTTTTGTGAATTTCTAAAACTGGGTCTATGAATACGTGGAGGGCTGAGACTTTGTTTCCTTTTCTCCGCCATTCTTTCTATGTGGACTTCTGAGGGTCACTAGATATGTTTGTGCCACCTTTCCACATTTGTGAACTGAGACTAGTACTGTTTCCCTACTTTAAGGGTAAATATATAGGATTGACATTACCTCAGACAGTAGCTGTTTTAGCCTAAAGCCTGATGTGCGTTCGATACCAAGAGCAGAAACTTCATTCCAAAGGCTCCTGTCACCGCCCTTTGGCTTCTACCCGGTTGCACACGCTGCAAAAGGCACATGTTGAGCTGCAAGAATTTCCTCTAGGGACACAGGTAATAAAATGGCCATTCTAAAATGACTCTCACCCAGCTCTTCTTGGCACATTTCCTCCATGCAGTGAAAGGGTGAACCTTGCCATCAACCTCTGTGAAGTCACACTCTTCTTTAAGTGGTTGAAACACAGCTCTGGGGCAAGCAGGACCCTCAATCGCTCCTCTGTGACACTTCCTTCCTTGCCTCCCTGCCTCCCTTCTAGAAAATGTAACACAACAGCTTGGGTTTGGATTTTGGGCTTCTCCTGGCTTTGCTTCACAGATTTGGAGCCAGAGAGACAAGAAGACTGGCCCGAGGAGGCAGAAGGACAGCTTTCTTGTCTCTACCAAGTGTCTAAGGCACGCCAGGAAGAGTGGGAAGTGGGCAGGATGTAACTGCAACCCCCTGGGTGGCACTCTTCTGATCTGCTCTGTTTCTTGGAGTTTCTCCTCCATGTTTTAGAGGCTGGGGTCTAAAAGACAGTACCAACCACCACCTTTTAGCCAGGTACTCTGTGAAGAACAAAGTTGGTGTGAAAAAGCTGGAGTCAGGGAAAAAAGGCAAGGGATGGAGTTCTACGGAAACTCCACCTCTGGACTCTGTCACCAGGGTGCATCCTCTTTGTCCCTGTCCCGTAACAAGAGAGAGCCTTTCCACCTGCACCGCGGCTTGGGCTGAAGGAAACATGCCCTCCTCATCCTCATGGCAGTGGCAACAGGAGACGCGCGGCAAGAGCGTGGGACCGACTGTGGATGGCAGGGGTACGGGCGTGAAGCATCCCGGGACGCATCCGCACTTTGGGACTTGTGATCCAAAGCAGCTAGACCAGGCTTCTGGAAAGCAACGTGGCAGAGTATGTCCTGGGGGTCCTGGTGCACACCAAGTTGACCAGGAACCAGCAAGGTGAGCTGACTCACGTGCAGCATACACCCTAGCAGCTAAAAAATGCTTTTGCCCTAAACCGCTATTATGTTCTTCCCCTAATACGCTCCCCAAATCCAGCCTGGGCCCTTTAGTAGGTGACCAATATCAAGAAGATAAAGCTCTGTATCCTGTGTACACACTTTCAAAAGAAGGCATTTTCAATTCTGACCACCTTCGAACACGGCTTGCTCATATGACATGACAACTACTTCTAGGCAGTTGCACATGCTGCAGAAGGCACGTGTTGAGCTGCAAGAATTTCCGCTAAGGACACAGGTAAGAAAATGGCCATTTGAAGGCATTTCCTGCAGGCTGGAGAAAAACGGGTAGCAAGCGCTGAGGTGATTTCCACATTTAAATGTTTAAATTAGTGTTTCCTGAAGTTTGCCAAATGGAGATGGTTAGAACAAGACGCAGTAAAAAAATAAACAAGAACAAAGCGCGTTCCTTAGCCCCAGTATTTGCTCTTCACTGCACAAGCTACCCAAAATGTGCGGAGAATGCTCCCACTGGGTCTCAGCCACGGGGATACAGGACACAAACCTCCTTGGAGGAAGAGGTAATAAAATGGGCATTTGAAGGCGTTTCCTGCAGGTTGGAGAAAACGGGTAGCAAGCACTGGGATGAAATCCATATCTCATGAACACACAAGGAAACGGGTGAGGCATTCGACCCTCCTGAGACGCTGCTGCTCTATGCCCTTCTTACTGCATTAGAAGGAACGTGTATGCGGAGCTGCATCACACAAGCCAGCTGTGCGCTTTTCCCTGTTTGGTTGGTCAGGTAGTCTGGAGCGGTGACAGACCTATTAGGTGTGAACTGTATCACAATCCCGTCACTTCTCAGCATGACAGTTCTCAGGAGCCACTTGCTTTGAGCCCTATGAAAGCCAAAACGAACCAAACCTGGAGAAGACATCATAGCAGAAGTCCTGAAGAACCTCCAAGGTCAACTTAGAGAGGTTTTCATGGAAGATAAGAAACAGTGAGACGGAGGCGATGACCAGTCTGTAATGCAGCTTACAGAAATATGATGGTTACATAGAGAAACCTTGTATTCCATGGGCAGTTTTGTTGTATCAAAATGTATTTACTAGAGAGAGACGTGCTTCACGATAGAATGAAAAGACGTAATCCGAAAGGTGATGTGAAAAAGCGAGATTCTTCATCTCAGACTGTGTTGGTGCTCGACAGCACACGAAGAGCGGTCGCTTGCTTGGCGCTCCTAAAATCACGCCAGTGGTAAATGGGTAGGCCACAATGAATTAGCTGCAGGCAGTCAGGCGCTTTGCTGTGGGCACAACCTGTTGCTTTCAGCACGCCGGTTGACCAGACGCTGCCTGTGAAACTCACTCAGGTATTAAACAGAAGGCAGGAGCGACGGGTGGAGCTACGTATTTGCTGTTTCATGCCTGCTTTAAAAATGTCTCTTCACTTTGGCCGATGTCTTGTAGTATTTAGATATGTTATATATTAATACATTTTCTTCAATAAAAGAGTGTTTCTTTGCGGTAAACAGACATGAGACACATCCTTTCTTCAAAGGTCAAAAGCTTGTTTCACTAAGTCCATTGTGTTTTTTGAAACTTGCCAAATGGAGATGGTTAGAACAAGACACAGTAAAAAAATAAACAAGATCAAAGCGTGTTCCTCAGCCCCCAATATTTGCTCTTAACGGCACAAGCTACCCAAAATGTGCGGAGAATGCTCCCACTGGGTCTCAGCTATGGGGATACAGGACACAAACCTCCCTGGCGCAAGAGGGAACTACAACCAGGCTGGGGTTCGGTTCACTGTGACTTGGGCGTCTGTGTTGGGACTTGGTTTCCACAAAGCCGTTAGAGTGAGTGGGCAGCAAGGGGTCGATGACAGAACCCCTCCCTGGGCATGGTTTGGGAATGACCTGAGATTCTAGAGGGGATGTTTTCTGAGCTCCGGCTGTCCCCTCAGAAGGGCCAGACTATCCCTAGGTCCTGCGTCACATCTGCTGATCCCTAGGTGCTGGTTTCGTTACGGCATCTGAAACGGCATTAAGCTGCCTGCGTGTAGGAAATCCAACATAGGCCTCAGTCGATACACTCCCTTAAGTCTAAAGGTGTCCTAAAGATGTCTGCTTAAGGACAGCAGGAATAAGTCCTTTCTCCGCTAACTAGAATGGGATCTTGGCAATTCTTTCACATGCAAAGCTGCAATAGAGCTGTGTAAATTGGGAGGAGCTGAATGCCCAATTTGGTATCTGGTGCTGGAGTGGGTGGCCTCAGCACCTCCGGCTCCTTCTCAAAAACTACTACTCTATCGTACGTCAAAGGTGACTTAGTGGAGTTCCCAGCCTAGATCTCCAGGATTCAGCTGACACGTGCCACGGGAAAGAGCGATGTTTTGTTTGCAGAGCCTCATGGAGCGGGCTATGGCTGTCCCTGTCCAAATGCGACTCAGGTGCCTTGGCAATATCCAGGGAGAAATGGAAGGGCTTGGAGAGATTCTTACGGAAAGCTCATGTGCTGTCAGCTGTTGCGTGTCACCAGACCGAGGAAAAACATCTATTTTTTGTAAGTAATCGCTCACGCTGCCATGCCAATGCCGTATTTACGTCATACTTCAGGCGACCATGCTCTCTTGTGAAGCTGGAACTTGTGCACACACGCTTTCCTGTCCCTGGTGCAGAATGGTAAGAGAGCATGAGTGCTCGGGAGGGCTGAGCGGGCGATTGAGGAGGGACAGACAGGGCAGGTGAGGTCGGGGGAGTCGCAGGGTATGTAAGGGAGAGGTTTGACTTGGCAGCCCTTACGGTTATGGGAGGTGTAGTTGAGAGCCTGTGAGTGAGGATTGGGGGCTGGAATACAAAGGAGGTTCATTGTGGGTGTCCATTATCAATCGGCCAGCCAGGATGATAGCACTGGTGAGTTCTTGCCTAGGAAATGCGGAGAAATGTCTGGCAATGCTACGGGCATGAAGCATCCTGGGACACGTGCGCACGGACTTGCGACCCAAAGCAGCTTGGCAGGGCTGCTGGCAAAGAGCGTGGCACAAAAGGTCCTGGGCTCCTGGTGGACGGCAAGTTGAGCAGGAGCCAGCGAGGTGGCCCTGGCCCAAGGCGGCAGCCAGTGGTGCCCTGGGCTGCACGGGGCAAAGCCTTGCCAGCAGCTGGAGGGAGGGGACCCTTCCCCTCTGCTCAGCGCTGCTGAGGCCAGGCCTGAAGTGCTGTGCCCAGGGCTGGGCTCCCAGTGCGCGAGAGACATGGGCATAGTGGGGAGAGCCCCCAGTGCCCCTCCCCCACCACTGGGCTCAGAATGTTGGGCTCTGTTGACCCGGCGCTGTCCCGGCAACGCTTCTGTGCCAACTCGGAGTGTCAGGGGTAAGAGCCAAGCTCTTACCCTGAAGCACCGGGACGGCACTGGGGCGCTCTTCGCCAGATTTTTCCACCACCTCGCGCCCCGCAAGCGTGCCCTTCGAGAGGCAGCTCTTGGTTCTGTGGCGATGGGCCAGGTGAATTGCTGCCGCGGCTCCAGGTAGGCTCCCCCCAGGCACGGCTCGGGGACACCCCAGAACAGCCGGACCGTGCAGCAGCCGATTTTCTCACGCCCGACGCCATCTGCTCCGCAGGGACGAGCTTGAGCCTGAGCCCCAGCACCCACGCGTGCCCAACGCTGGAAGTGGCCAGTTGGCTGGTGAGTTTGGAGAAGACTAGGGCAGGACGGCCCTTCCCTCCTCCTCTTGCAGACGGGCACTCAGGCTGCACTGGGGCTGCTGCTGCCCTTCCCGCAGGGCACCTCTGTCCCCGTTACTCTGCGGCAGGAGAGACCTGAGCCCTCGGGATCCCTCTTTGCCAAAGGACACTTCTCCCGTGCGCTCCAGGGTCCAGGAGCGCTGGCCAGGCGCTTCTGCTCCACCTCTCTTTGCTCTCTTCTCCTTGGCAGATGGTGGCGCCCGCAGCAGGAGGAGGAGGTGGCTGCCCTGGCACTTTGTGCGGCCAGGGACCTCGGCGGCTGCAGAGGCACCGGGGCCGTCGGGCTCTGCCCGCACGGGACTTCTCTTTGGCCGGCCCCTGGCGGATCTCTGCAGCCGGGACGGCATGCTGCCCCAGCCCATGCAGGTAAGCAAGCCCGGCCAGGGGGTCCCCATCCTGCTGGCTCCTCTGGAGAGGCACTGTCCCCATGGCAGGCATCCCAGATGAGTCCTGGGGGCAAAGCGCGCTCCTCTCCACGTCACCTATCTCCAGCCAGCCCTCTGTTCTGCCCCAGTGAGGGCAGCAGACCCATCCCCACTCACTCCTGCCCCTGAGGAAGCTCGGCCTCTCCCAGGGCCTGTCTCCAGACCAGCAACGTCCTCCTTCCTCCCCTGCAGGACCTGCTGGCTCTGCTGCAAGAACAGGGGCCATCCACGGAGGGGATCTTCCGGCTGGCAGCCAGCGAGCGTGCCTCCCGTGAGATCAGGGAGGCCCTGGACAGCGGGACCGAGGTCCACCTGGCGAGCCAGCCGGTGCACGTCCTGGCTGTCATCTTGAAGGTGAGCCCTGCTGACCTGGAGTCCCGCAGCTCCCGCCTCTGGCGCCGCTGACGGGCACCTGCCCGAGCAGGAGCCCAAAGCCAGGAGCTGCTCGGCACCCAGCGTGCTGGGATTGCTGCCCGTGCTCCCGGCAGCAGCGCTCACAGCCTGACACGCAGCCCTTGGCGTTGCAGGACTTCCTGCGCAAGATCCCCTCCAAGCTCCTCGTGGCGGAGCTCTACCAGGAGTGGATGGCCGCCCTGCAGAAGAGCAGCAGGGAGGAGAGGCTGGTGGGGCTGAAAGAGTAAGTGTGGCCAGCAGCCTGGCTGCTCCGCAGGGACTGGCAGAGCCCGGCACTTGCCTGCAAAGCCACAGCCCGCCTGAAAAAGATGCAGGCGTTGGGGCTGGCTCCTTGTGCAAAGGGACTCTGGCCAGAAGGGCAGGCAGGGAGGGAGGTGGCAATATCTCAGGGAAGGCAGCCCCTCTGCTGTAGAGCCGGCTTGGCCAAGGAGGCTTCCCTGGGGTGGGCTTGGCTGACATCAGCATGGGACACCAGTCTTGACAACACCAACTTCATCTCTGAACGTTGGGTTCCTGTTCCCACAGGGTGGCCCGCAAGTTACCCGAGGCCAACCTCCTCCTCCTCAACACCTTGCTGCGGCTGCTGCAGAACATCAGCAGCAACGCCACCATCACCAAGATGTCAGCCAGCAACCTGGCCATCTGCGTGGGGCCCAACCTCCTCGGCCCGCCAGAGGAGGACACCCTCCCTCTGGACACGCTGGTGCGGGTGACAGCGAAGGTACGCTGCGTTTCCCAACCCGCTGCAGCCTTCCAGGCCCACGCCAGCTTTGCTCTTCAGAGGTTCCTGGCTGCCTCCTCTCTTCAGCCAATGCTGGCAGGGGAGCTGCTGGGAAGAGCGGCCGCCCAGCTGCAGCTTTCTGTGCGCAAGGCAGGATGAGGGGTGGGAAGGGCCGTTGGAGCCATTTGCAGCCAGTGTGTTGGAAACCAATGGGTTACTGTGTGCAGGTCACCCAGCTGGTAGAGTTCCTCATTCACCACCGCGAGGAACTCTTTGAGGCCGAGGAGGAGCGGGAGGAGGAGGAAGAGGGGGCTGGGCTCGCCGCTGGAGGGGCCGAGGAGTCGCCGGCAGCAGGAGCAGGGGCGGAAAGTGCCCAGGTAGGTGAGGTCCACAAACAGCATGAGAGAATGCCTCCCCCCTCAGAAGGTGGGATTGCCACTGTAGGGACAAGCAAGTTCATCCACCAACCTGCCGCTTTGCACAAGTGCAGAGTGAGGCTGATGCAGGTTGGCCATCACTCTTGGTGCAGTGATGCCAGCAGAAGTGGCACAGCTGGGCTGAGCAAAGCCATCCAAGGGATCTGCCTTTTAGAGCTGAGCTGGAAAACGGGCAGCGGTCATCTTCTACGTTTCCATTGCAGGTGCCTGCAGTCGCTGCAGGAAGCGAAGGCCAGAACAGCTCCTCTGGGCAGAGCAGGTAACATGAGCTAGCTGTGATTTAGAGTAGAATTGATTCCTGTTTGTCATGGCTTTACCTACCTAACAATCCTTTTGGACGGAAAGCTTGCCAGGCTCTTCGCGGGAGGGGGGAAATCCTTCCCCCCGGAAGAGAAAACTCCCCTGCGAAGAGGAGGGCGATTGCCAGCCCTGCAAGCGGCGGAGGAGGCTGGAACCAGAGAGCTCAGGAGCAGGCGACTGAGCCAAGCCAGGTGGGGCGAGAAGAGCAAGGAGCCCTGGTGTGTGAAAGAGCCTGCTCTCCCTCTTTCCAATTGTTATGCTGCTCTGAGTCTAGCAAACATCTCTGTGGTGCCCAGAGATGGCTCCAGAGAGGAAGCGTTCACCTTCCCTTGGGAGAAGGCAGATGTCTGGAGGCAAAGAGCACTCCAGGGTTGGCGGTTTTCATTTGGCACTTAGAATCCTAGAATCAAAGACGAGTTTGGGTTGGAAGGGACCTTCCAAGGTCACCTAATCCAACCCCCCTGCAAGCAGCAGGGACACCTTCAATGAGATCAGGTTACTCAGAGGCCCATCCAGCCTGGCCTTGAATGTTTCCAGGGATGGGGCATCTACCACCTGTTTGGGCCACCTGTGCCAGTATTTCACCGCGCCCATTGTAAAACAGTTCTTCCACTTGCCTTTGTCTTTGTGCTTGTCTTGGTCTTTCTCTTGGTTCCTCCTTCCTTTACTCTGGTTCGGTTTTACTCTCTGTTCTTACTGTAGCTGTACCCAGGCCCGGCCCTTGAAGCATAGATTTGTACGGCAGTTGAGTCAAAAGCCCCTGTGTCCCGTGAAGCCTCCCCGAACTCGCACAATCTAAATCATTGATGGCAAAACATCAAAGCCTAATACCCAGCCCTAAGGAACCCTGCAGAGGAGAACTGTGGATGGGGATTGCCTATCCCGGCAAAGCACGAGTTGCTTGTTCTCCTCTCAGCCTTGTACTTAATGCCCGTCTTTTCCCCCCCTCTTTCTCAAGGCAGGTTGAAGAGCTGACTGAGGAAGTCGCCCTCGTGTTGCCACCCTCACGTTGGCTCGGCCGGACGGTCCAGAGTTTGTTTGTTAGTTGGTTAGTTTGCAAGTTAGTCAGTTAGTTTGTTTGTTAGTTTGTTACTTAGCGAGTTAGTTAGTTTGTTAGTTAGTTAGTTTGTTAGTTTGTTACTTAGTGAGTTAGCTAGTTTGATAGTTAGTTAGTTAGTTTGTTAGTTTCTAGTGTAGGTAGCTGTGTACTGAGTGCACTTTTTTTTCCCATACGGGTTTGCAGGTTTCCGAAATTTTCCCATAGGTTTTTGAGCCAGTAGGGCAAAAGAGTTTGTTTGTTTGTTAGCGAGTTCGTTATTTTGTTTGTTAGTTAGTTTCTAGTGTAGGTAGCTGTGTACTGAGTGCACTTTGGTTTCCCATACGGGTTTGCAAGTTTCCAAAATTTTCCCACAGGCTTTTGAGCCGATAGGGTCAGAGAGTTGGTGAGTCAGGTGGGTAGGTAGGTATATTTGGCTGAACTGCACAAGCTCCCAACAAACGTATGGAGAGCACCCCTGCTGTCAACAACGTCTGCGGCTGCACAAGATGAGGGCCCGTCTGAAGGAGCTGCAAGAATCCAATGCCAAGCAAGAAAACCTGGCGGCTGAGCAACTGAGGCAGGATCCAGCTGTGCGAGCCTCACTCCTGCTGAGCAGGGTGTCCGGCGTGGATGTGAGCCCTGGCTGCAGCTGTGAGGGGACCGTGGCCCCGCCAGGTGCCAAAGGAAGAAGACTTGCTGCTGCTGCTGCTGCTGCTGCTGCGTCAGGGCACTACTTACCTGTTGTGGTTGTTCTCTCACTGCACAGTCACATCCGACGTTCTGCTCACTCAAACAAAGGAATGTATTACTTTAGCCAGTTGCGAGTCACCAATTTCCAGTTATTTCTACCTCCTCTTTTGTTTGATACATTCCAGAAAGCCTCTGTA
The DNA here is from genome assembly GCF_037038585.1 of Patagioenas fasciata. Classification (NCBI taxonomy): domain Eukaryota; kingdom Metazoa; phylum Chordata; class Aves; order Columbiformes; family Columbidae; genus Patagioenas; species Patagioenas fasciata. Next base: position 193,768,610 of record NC_092520.1, on the reverse strand, counting down.
ACTGCAGATTTAGCAAGTTTCAGAGAGGTTTTAGAAAGAACCGCCTTGATTCTGCCACTTGATCTGTTACGGACTTAACGTTGAACTTGGAGATGTTCATCAATACATTCCCTCCTTTCCACCTGAAATTAATAACAGTAAAATAAACCTGAGAATGCCAAGAAGATGCTTCCTGTGTCGCTTTCTTTTGAGATGTAATCAACATCTTAATAAAAGAAAAATTGATCATGGAGTGTTCTGTACATTACTATGAATAACTAAAGACTGTGGTATTCTAATCGGCTATAGTGGTGGTCTTGTTGGGTTTTGTGAATTTCTAAAACTGGGTCTATGAATACGTGGAGGGCTGAGACTTTGTTTCCTTTTCTCCGCCATTCTTTCTATGTGGACTTCTGAGGGTCACTAGATATGTTTGTGCCACCTTTCCACATTTGTGAACTGAGACTAGTACTGTTTCCCTACTTTAAGGGTAAATATATAGGATTGACATTACCTCAGACAGTAGCTGTTTTAGCCTAAAGCCTGATGTGCGTTCGATACCAAGAGCAGAAACTTCATTCCAAAGGCTCCTGTCACCGCCCTTTGGCTTCTACCCGGTTGCACACGCTGCAAAAGGCACATGTTGAGCTGCAAGAATTTCCTCTAGGGACACAGGTAATAAAATGGCCATTCTAAAATGACTCTCACCCAGCTCTTCTTGGCACATTTCCTCCATGCAGTGAAAGGGTGAACCTTGCCATCAACCTCTGTGAAGTCACACTCTTCTTTAAGTGGTTGAAACACAGCTCTGGGGCAAGCAGGACCCTCAATCGCTCCTCTGTGACACTTCCTTCCTTGCCTCCCTGCCTCCCTTCTAGAAAATGTAACACAACAGCTTGGGTTTGGATTTTGGGCTTCTCCTGGCTTTGCTTCACAGATTTGGAGCCAGAGAGACAAGAAGACTGGCCCGAGGAGGCAGAAGGACAGCTTTCTTGTCTCTACCAAGTGTCTAAGGCACGCCAGGAAGAGTGGGAAGTGGGCAGGATGTAACTGCAACCCCCTGGGTGGCACTCTTCTGATCTGCTCTGTTTCTTGGAGTTTCTCCTCCATGTTTTAGAGGCTGGGGTCTAAAAGACAGTACCAACCACCACCTTTTAGCCAGGTACTCTGTGAAGAACAAAGTTGGTGTGAAAAAGCTGGAGTCAGGGAAAAAAGGCAAGGGATGGAGTTCTACGGAAACTCCACCTCTGGACTCTGTCACCAGGGTGCATCCTCTTTGTCCCTGTCCCGTAACAAGAGAGAGCCTTTCCACCTGCACCGCGGCTTGGGCTGAAGGAAACATGCCCTCCTCATCCTCATGGCAGCGGCAACAGGAGACGCGCGGCAAGAGCGTGGGACCGACTGTGGATGGCAGGGGTACGGGCGTGAAGCATCCCGGGACGCATCCGCACTTTGGGACTTGTGATCCAAAGCAGCTAGACCAGGCTTCTGGAAAGCAACGTGGCAGAGTATGTCCTGGGGGTCCTGGTGCACACCAAGTTGACCAGGAACCAGCAAGGTGAGCTGACTCACGTGCAGCATACACCCTAGCAGCTAAAAAATGCTTTTGCCCTAAACCGCTATTATGTTCTTCCCCTAATACGCTCCCCAAATCCAGCCTGGGCCCTTTAGTAGGTGACCAATATCAAGAAGATAAAGCTCTGTATCCTGTGTACACACTTTCAAAAGAAGGCATTTTCAATTCTGACCACCTTCGAACACGGCTTGCTCATATGACATGACAACTACTTCTAGGCAGTTGCACATGCTGCAGAAGGCACGTGTTGAGCTGCAAGAATTTCCGCTAAGGACACAGGTAAGAAAATGGCCATTTGAAGGCATTTCCTGCAGGCTGGAGAAAAACGGGTAGCAAGCGCTGAGGTGATTTCCACATTTAAATGTTTAAATTAGTGTTTCCTGAAGTTTGCCAAATGGAGATGGTTAGAACAAGACGCAGTAAAAAAATAAACAAGAACAAAGCGCGTTCCTTAGCCCCAGTATTTGCTCTTCACTGCACAAGCTACCCAAAATGTGCGGAGAATGCTCCCACTGGGTCTCAGCCACGGGGATACAGGACACAAACCTCCTTGGAGGAAGAGGTAATAAAATGGGCATTTGAAGGCGTTTCCTGCAGGTTGGAGAAAACGGGTAGCAAGCACTGGGATGAAATCCATATCTCATGAACACACAAGGAAACGGGTGAGGCATTCGACCCTCCTGAGACGCTGCTGCTCTATGCCCTTCTTACTGCATTAGAAGGAACGTGTATGCGGAGCTGCATCACACAAGCCAGCTGTGCGCTTTTCCCTGTTTGGTTGGTCAGGTAGTCTGGAGCGGTGACAGACCTATTAGGTGTGAACTGTATCACAATCCCGTCACTTCTCAGCATGACAGTTCTCAGGAGCCACTTGCTTTGAGCCCTATGAAAGCCAAAACGAACCAAACCTGGAGAAGACATCATAGCAGAAGTCCTGAAGAACCTCCAAGGTCAACTTAGAGAGGTTTTCATGGAAGATAAGAAACAGTGAGACGGAGGCGATGACCAGTCTGTAATGCAGCTTACAGAAATATGATGGTTACATAGAGAAACCTTGTATTCCATGGGCAGTTTTGTTGTATCAAAATGTATTTACTAGAGAGAGACGTGCTTCACGATAGAATGAAAAGACGTAATCCGAAAGGTGATGTGAAAAAGCGAGATTCTTCATCTCAGACTGTGTTGGTGCTCGACAGCACACGAAGAGCGGTCGCTTGCTTGGCGCTCCTAAAATCACGCCAGTGGTAAATGGGTAGGCCACAATGAATTAGCTGCAGGCAGTCAGGCGCTTTGCTGTGGGCACAACCTGTTGCTTTCAGCACGCCGGTTGACCAGACGCTGCCTGTGAAACTCACTCAGGTATTAAACAGAAGGCAGGAGCGACGGGTGGAGCTACGTATTTGCTGTTTCATGCCTGCTTTAAAAATGTCTCTTCACTTTGGCCGATGTCTTGTAGTATTTAGATATGTTATATATTAATACATTTTCTTCAATAAAAGAGTGTTTCTTTGCGGTAAACAGACATGAGACACATCCTTTCTTCAAAGGTCAAAAGCTTGTTTCACTAAGTCCATTGTGTTTTTTGAAACTTGCCAAATGGAGATGGTTAGAACAAGACACAGTAAAAAAATAAACAAGATCAAAGCGTGTTCCTCAGCCCCCAATATTTGCTCTTAACGGCACAAGCTACCCAAAATGTGCGGAGAATGCTCCCACTGGGTCTCAGCTATGGGGATACAGGACACAAACCTCCCTGGCGCAAGAGGGAACTACAACCAGGCTGGGGTTCGGTTCACTGTGACTTGGGCGTCTGTGTTGGGACTTGGTTTCCACAAAGCCGTTAGAGTGAGTGGGCAGCAAGGGGTCGATGACAGAACCCCTCCCTGGGCATGGTTTGGGAATGACCTGAGATTCTAGAGGGGATGTTTTCTGAGCTCCGGCTGTCCCCTCAGAAGGGCCAGACTATCCCTAGGTCCTGCGTCACATCTGCTGATCCCTAGGTGCTGGTTTCGTTACGGCATCTGAAACGGCATTAAGCTGCCTGCGTGTAGGAAATCCAACATAGGCCTCAGTCGATACACTCCCTTAAGTCTAAAGGTGTCCTAAAGATGTCTGCTTAAGGACAGCAGGAATAAGTCCTTTCTCCGCTAACTAGAATGGGATCTTGGCAATTCTTTCACATGCAAAGCTGCAATAGAGCTGTGTAAATTGGGAGGAGCTGAATGCCCAATTTGGTATCTGGTGCTGGAGTGGGTGGCCTCAGCACCTCCGGCTCCTTCTCAAAAACTACTACTCTATCGTACGTCAAAGGTGACTTAGTGGAGTTCCCAGCCTAGATCTCCAGGATTCAGCTGACACGTGCCACGGGAAAGAGCGATGTTTTGTTTGCAGAGCCTCATGGAGCGGGCTATGGCTGTCCCTGTCCAAATGCGACTCAGGTGCCTTGGCAATATCCAGGGAGAAATGGAAGGGCTTGGAGAGATTCTTACGGAAAGCTCATGTGCTGTCAGCTGTTGCGTGTCACCAGACCGAGGAAAAACATCTATTTTTTGTAAGTAATCGCTCACGCTGCCATGCCAATGCCGTATTTACGTCATACTTCAGGCGACCATGCTCTCTTGTGAAGCTGGAACTTGTGCACACACGCTTTCCTGTCCCTGGTGCAGAATGGTAAGAGAGCATGAGTGCTCGGGAGGGCTGAGCGGGCGATTGAGGAGGGACAGACAGGGCAGGTGAGGTCGGGGGAGTCGCAGGGTATGTAAGGGAGAGGTTTGACTTGGCAGCCCTTACGGTTATGGGAGGTGTAGTTGAGAGCCTGTGAGTGAGGATTGGGGGCTGGAATACAAAGGAGGTTCATTGTGGGTGTCCATTATCAATCGGCCAGCCAGGATGATAGCACTGGTGAGTTCTTGCCTAGGAAATGCGGAGAAATGTCTGGCAATGCTACGGGCATGAAGCATCCTGGGACACGTGCGCACGGACTTGCGACCCAAAGCAGCTTGGCAGGGCTGCTGGCAAAGAGCGTGGCACAAAAGGTCCTGGGCTCCTGGTGGACGGCAAGTTGAGCAGGAGCCAGCGAGGTGGCCCTGGCCCAAGGCGGCAGCCAGTGGTGCCCTGGGCTGCACGGGGCAAAGCCTTGCCAGCAGCTGGAGGGAGGGGACCCTTCCCCTCTGCTCAGCGCTGCTGAGGCCAGGCCTGAAGTGCTGTGCCCAGGGCTGGGCTCCCAGTGCGCGAGAGACATGGGCATAGTGGGGAGAGCCCCCAGTGCCCCTCCCCCACCACTGGGCTCAGAATGTTGGGCTCTGTTGACCCGGCGCTGTCCCGGCAACGCTTCTGTGCCAACTCGGAGTGTCAGGGGTAAGAGCCAAGCTCTTACCCTGAAGCACCGGGACGGCACTGGGGCGCTCTTCGCCAGATTTTTCCACCACCTCGCGCCCCGCAAGCGTGCCCTTCGAGAGGCAGCTCTTGGTTCTGTGGCGATGGGCCAGGTGAATTGCTGCCGCGGCTCCAGGTAGGCTCCCCCCAGGCACGGCTCGGGGACACCCCAGAACAGCCGGACCGTGCAGCAGCCGATTTTCTCACGCCCGACGCCATCTGCTCCGCAGGGACGAGCTTGAGCCTGAGCCCCAGCACCCACGCGTGCCCAACGCTGGAAGTGGCCAGTTGGCTGGTGAGTTTGGAGAAGACTAGGGCAGGACGGCCCTTCCCTCCTCCTCTTGCAGACGGGCACTCAGGCTGCACTGGGGCTGCTGCTGCCCTTCCCGCAGGGCACCTCTGTCCCCGTTACTCTGCGGCAGGAGAGACCTGAGCCCTCGGGATCCCTCTTTGCCAAAGGACACTTCTCCCGTGCGCTCCAGGGTCCAGGAGCGCTGGCCAGGCGCTTCTGCTCCACCTCTCTTTGCTCTCTTCTCCTTGGCAGATGGTGGCGCCCGCAGCAGGAGGAGGAGGTGGCTGCCCTGGCACTTTGTGCGGCCAGGGACCTCGGCGGCTGCAGAGGCACCGGGGCCGTCGGGCTCTGCCCGCACGGGACTTCTCTTTGGCCGGCCCCTGGCGGATCTCTGCAGCCGGGACGGCATGCTGCCCCAGCCCATGCAGGTAAGCAAGCCCGGCCAGGGGGTCCCCATCCTGCTGGCTCCTCTGGAGAGGCACTGTCCCCATGGCAGGCATCCCAGATGAGTCCTGGGGGCAAAGCGCGCTCCTCTCCACGTCACCTATCTCCAGCCAGCCCTCTGTTCTGCCCCAGTGAGGGCAGCAGACCCATCCCCACTCACTCCTGCCCCTGAGGAAGCTCGGCCTCTCCCAGGGCCTGTCTCCAGACCAGCAACGTCCTCCTTCCTCCCCTGCAGGACCTGCTGGCTCTGCTGCAAGAACAGGGGCCATCCACGGAGGGGATCTTCCGGCTGGCAGCCAGCGAGCGTGCCTCCCGTGAGATCAGGGAGGCCCTGGACAGCGGGACCGAGGTCCACCTGGCGAGCCAGCCGGTGCACGTCCTGGCTGTCATCTTGAAGGTGAGCCCTGCTGACCTGGAGTCCCGCAGCTCCCGCCTCTGGCGCCGCTGACGGGCACCTGCCCGAGCAGGAGCCCAAAGCCAGGAGCTGCTCGGCACCCAGCGTGCTGGGATTGCTGCCCGTGCTCCCGGCAGCAGCGCTCACAGCCTGACACGCAGCCCTTGGCGTTGCAGGACTTCCTGCGCAAGATCCCCTCCAAGCTCCTCGTGGCGGAGCTCTACCAGGAGTGGATGGCCGCCCTGCAGAAGAGCAGCAGGGAGGAGAGGCTGGTGGGGCTGAAAGAGTAAGTGTGGCCAGCAGCCTGGCTGCTCCGCAGGGACTGGCAGAGCCCGGCACTTGCCTGCAAAGCCACAGCCCGCCTGAAAAAGATGCAGGCGTTGGGGCTGGCTCCTTGTGCAAAGGGACTCTGGCCAGAAGGGCAGGCAGGGAGGGAGGTGGCAATATCTCAGGGAAGGCAGCCCCTCTGCTGTAGAGCCGGCTTGGCCAAGGAGGCTTCCCTGGGGTGGGCTTGGCTGACATCAGCATGGGACACCAGTCTTGACAACACCAACTTCATCTCTGAACGTTGGGTTCCTGTTCCCACAGGGTGGCCCGCAAGTTACCCGAGGCCAACCTCCTCCTCCTCAACACCTTGCTGCGGCTGCTGCAGAACATCAGCAGCAACGCCACCATCACCAAGATGTCAGCCAGCAACCTGGCCATCTGCGTGGGGCCCAACCTCCTCGGCCCGCCAGAGGAGGACACCCTCCCTCTGGACACGCTGGTGCGGGTGACAGCGAAGGTACGCTGCGTTTCCCAACCCGCTGCAGCCTTCCAGGCCCACGCCAGCTTTGCTCTTCAGAGGTTCCTGGCTGCCTCCTCTCTTCAGCCAATGCTGGCAGGGGAGCTGCTGGGAAGAGCGGCCGCCCAGCTGCAGCTTTCTGTGCGCAAGGCAGGATGAGGGGTGGGAAGGGCCGTTGGAGCCATTTGCAGCCAGTGTGTTGGAAACCAATGGGTTACTGTGTGCAGGTCACCCAGCTGGTAGAGTTCCTCATTCACCACCGCGAGGAACTCTTTGAGGCCGAGGAGGAGCGGGAGGAGGAGGAAGAGGGGGCTGGGCTCGCCGCTGGAGGGGCCGAGGAGTCGCCGGCAGCAGGAGCAGGGGCGGAAAGTGCCCAGGTAGGTGAGGTCCACAAACAGCATGAGAGAATGCCTCCCCCCTCAGAAGGTGGGATTGCCACTGTAGGGACAAGCAAGTTCATCCACCAACCTGCCGCTTTGCACAAGTGCAGAGTGAGGCTGATGCAGGTTGGCCATCACTCTTGGTGCAGTGATGCCAGCAGAAGTGGCACAGCTGGGCTGAGCAAAGCCATCCAAGGGATCTGCCTTTTAGAGCTGAGCTGGAAAACGGGCAGCGGTCATCTTCTACGTTTCCATTGCAGGTGCCTGCAGTCGCTGCAGGAAGCGAAGGCCAGAACAGCTCCTCTGGGCAGAGCAGGTAACATGAGCTAGCTGTGATTTAGAGTAGAATTGATTCCTGTTTGTCATGGCTTTACCTACCTAACAATCCTTTTGGACGGAAAGCTTGCCAGGCTCTTCGCGGGAGGGGGGAAATCCTTCCCCCCGGAAGAGAAAACTCCCCTGCGAAGAGGAGGGCGATTGCCAGCCCTGCAAGCGGCGGAGGAGGCTGGAACCAGAGAGCTCAGGAGCAGGCGACTGAGCCAAGCCAGGTGGGGCGAGAAGAGCAAGGAGCCCTGGTGTGTGAAAGAGCCTGCTCTCCCTCTTTCCAATTGTTATGCTGCTCTGAGTCTAGCAAACATCTCTGTGGTGCCCAGAGATGGCTCCAGAGAGGAAGCGTTCACCTTCCCTTGGGAGAAGGCAGATGTCTGGAGGCAAAGAGCACTCCAGGGTTGGCGGTTTTCATTTGGCACTTAGAATCCTAGAATCAAAGACGAGTTTGGGTTGGAAGGGACCTTCCAAGGTCACCTAATCCAACCCCCCTGCAAGCAGCAGGGACACCTTCAATGAGATCAGGTTACTCAGAGGCCCATCCAGCCTGGCCTTGAATGTTTCCAGGGATGGGGCATCTACCACCTGTTTGGGCCACCTGTGCCAGTATTTCACCGCGCCCATTGTAAAACAGTTCTTCCACTTGCCTTTGTCTTTGTGCTTGTCTTGGTCTTTCTCTTGGTTCCTCCTTCCTTTACTCTGGTTCGGTTTTACTCTCTGTTCTTACTGTAGCTGTACCCAGGCCCGGCCCTTGAAGCATAGATTTGTACGGCAGTTGAGTCAAAAGCCCCTGTGTCCCGTGAAGCCTCCCCGAACTCGCACAATCTAAATCATTGATGGCAAAACATCAAAGCCTAATACCCAGCCCTAAGGAACCCTGCAGAGGAGAACTGTGGATGGGGATTGCCTATCCCGGCAAAGCACGAGTTGCTTGTTCTCCTCTCAGCCTTGTACTTAATGCCCGTCTTTTCCCCCCCTCTTTCTCAAGGCAGGTTGAAGAGCTGACTGAGGAAGTCGCCCTCGTGTTGCCACCCTCACGTTGGCTCGGCCGGACGGTCCAGAGTTTGTTTGTTAGTTGGTTAGTTTGCAAGTTAGTCAGTTAGTTTGTTTGTTCGTTTGTTACTTAGCGAGTTAGTTAGTTTGTTAGTTAGTTAGTTTGTTAGTTTGTTACTTAGTGAGTTAGCTAGTTTGTTAGTTAGTTAGTTTGTTAGTTTCTAGTGTAGGTAGCTGTGTACTGAGTGCACTTTTTTTTCCCATACGGGTTTGCAGGTTTCCGAAATTTTCCCATAGGTTTTTGAGCCAGTAGGGCAAAAGAGTTTGTTTGTTTGTTAGCGAGTTCGTTATTTTGTTTGTTAGTTAGTTTCTAGTGTAGGTAGCTGTGTACTGAGTGCACTTTGGTTTCCCATACGGGTTTGCAAGTTTCCAAAATTTTCCCACAGGCTTTTGAGCCGATAGGGTCAGAGAGTTGGTGAGTCAGGTGGGTAGGTAGGTATATTTGGCTGAACTGCACAAGCTCCCAACAAACGTATGGAGAGCACCCCTGCTGTCAACAACGTCTGCGGCTGCACAAGATGAGGGCCCGTCTGAAGGAGCTGCAAGAATCCAATGCCAAGCAAGAAAACCTGGCGGCTGAGCAACTGAGGCAGGATCCAGCTGTGCGAGCCTCACTCCTGCTGAGCAGGGTGTCCGGCGTGGATGTGAGCCCTGGCTGCAGCTGTGAGGGGACCGTGGCCCCGCCAGGTGCCAAAGGAAGAAGACTTGCTGCTGCTGCTGCTGCTGCTGCTGCGTCAGGGCACTACTTACCTGTTGTGGTTGTTCTCTCACTGCACAGTCACATCCGACGTTCTGCTCACTCAAACAAAGGAATGTATTACTTTAGCCAGTTGCGAGTCACCAATTTCCAGTTATTTCTACCTCCTCTTTTGTTTGATACATTCCAGAAAGCCTCTGTAACTGCAGATTTAGCAAGTTTCAGAGAGGTTTTAGAAAGAACCGCCTTGATTCTGCCACTTGATCTGTTACGGACTTAACGTTGAACTTGGAGATGTTCATCAATACATTCCCTCCTTTCCACCTGAAATTAATAACAGTAAAATAAACCTGAGAATGCCAAGAAGATGCTTCCTGTGTCGCTTTCTTTTGAGATGTAATCAACATCTTAATAAAAGAAAAATTGATCATGGAGTGTTCTGTACATTACTATGAATAACTAAAGACTGTGGTATTCTAATCGGCTATAGTGGTGGTCTTGTTGGGTTTTGTGAATTTCTAAAACTGGGTCTATGAATACGTGGAGGGCTGAGACTTTGTTTCCTTTTCTCCGCCATTCTTTCTATGTGGACTTCTGAGGGTCACTAGATATGTTTGTGCCACCTTTCCACATTTGTGAACTGAGACTAGTACTGTTTCCCTACTTTAAGGGTAAATATATAGGATTGACATTACCTCAGACAGTAGCTGTTTTAGCCTAAAGCCTGATGTGCGTTCGATACCAAGAGCAGAAACTTCATTCCAAAGGCTCCTGTCACCGCCCTTTGGCTTCTACCCGGTTGCACACGCTGCAAAAGGCACATGTTGAGCTGCAAGAATTTCCTCTAGGGACACAGGTAATAAAATGGCCATTCTAAAATGACTCTCACCCAGCTCTTCTTGGCACATTTCCTCCATGCAGTGAAAGGGTGAACCTTGCCATCAACCTCTGTGAAGTCACACTCTTCTTTAAGTGGTTGAAACACAGCTCTGGGGCAAGCAGGACCCTCAATCGCTCCTCTGTGACACTTCCTTCCTTGCCTCCCTGCCTCCCTTCTAGAAAATGTAACACAACAGCTTGGGTTTGGATTTTGGGCTTCTCCTGGCTTTGCTTCACAGATTTGGAGCCAGAGAGACAAGAAGACTGGCCCGAGGAGGCAGAAGGACAGCTTTCTTGTCTCTACCAAGTGTCTAAGGCACGCCAGGAAGAGTGGGAAGTGGGCAGGATGTAACTGCAACCCCCTGGGTGGCACTCTTCTGATCTGCTCTGTTTCTTGGAGTTTCTCCTCCATGTTTTAGAGGCTGGGGTCTAAAAGACAGTACCAACCACCACCTTTTAGCCAGGTACTCTGTGAAGAACAAAGTTGGTGTGAAAAAGCTGGAGTCAGGGAAAAAAGGCAAGGGATGGAGTTCTACGGAAACTCCACCTCTGGACTCTGTCACCAGGGTGCATCCTCTTTGTCCCTGTCCCGTAACAAGAGAGAGCCTTTCCACCTGCACCGCGGCTTGGGCTGAAGGAAACATGCCCTCCTCATCCTCATGGCAGCGGCAACAGGAGACGCGCGGCAAGAGCGTGGGACCGACTGTGGATGGCAGGGGTACGGGCGTGAAGCATCCCGGGACGCATCCGCACTTTGGGACTTGTGATCCAAAGCAGCTAGACCAGGCTTCTGGAAAGCAACGTGGCAGAATATGTCCTGGGGGTCCTGGTGCACACCAAGTTGACCAGGAACCAGCAAGGTGAGCTGACTCACGTGCAGCATACACCCTAGCAGCTAAAAAATGCTTTTGCCCTAAACCGCTATTATGTTCTTCCCCTAATACGCTCCCCAAATCCAGCCTGGGCCCTTTAGTAGGTGACCAATATCAAGAAGATAAAGCTCTGTATCCTGTGTACACACTTTCAAAAGAAGGCATTTTCAATTCTGACCACCTTCGAACACGGCTTGCTCATATGACATGACAACTACTTCTAGGCAGTTGCACATGCTGCAGAAGGCACGTGTTGAGCTGCAAGAATTTCCGCTAAGGACACAGGTAAGAAAATGGCCATTTGAAGGCATTTCCTGCAGGCTGGAGAAAAACGGGTAGCAAGCGCTGAGGTGATTTCCACATTTAAATGTTTAAATTAGTGTTTCCTGAAGTTTGCCAAATGGAGATGGTTAGAACAAGACGCAGTAAAAAAATAAACAAGAACAAAGCGCGTTCCTTAGCCCCAGTATTTGCTCTTCACTGCACAAGCTACCCAAAATGTGCGGAGAATGCTCCCACTGGGTCTCAGCCACGGGGATACAGGACACAAACCTCCTTGGAGGAAGAGGTAATAAAATGGGCATTTGAAGGCGTTTCCTGCAGGTTGGAGAAAACGGGTAGCAAGCACTGAGATGAAATCCATATCTCATGAACACACAAGGAAACGGGTGAGGCATTCGACCCTCCTGAGACGCTGCTGCTCTATGCCCTTCTTACTGCATTAGAAGGAACGTGTATGCGGAGCTGCATCACACAAGCCAGCTGTGCGCTTTTCCCTGTTTGGTTGGTCAGGTAGTCTGGAGCGGTGACAGACCTATTAGGTGTGAACTGTATCACAATCCCGTCACTTCTCAGCATGACAGTTCTCAGGAGCCACTTGCTTTGAGCCCTATGAAAGCCAAAACGAACCAAACCTGGAGAAGACATCATAGCAGAAGTCCTGAAGAACCTCCAAGGTCAACTTAGAGAGGTTTTCATGGAAGATAAGAAACAGTGAGACGGAGGCGATGACCAGTCTGTAATGCAGCTTACAGAAATATGATGGTTACATAGAGAAACCTTGTATTCCATGGGCAGTTTTGTTGTATCAAAATGTATTTACTAGAGAGAGATGTGCTTCACGATAGAATGAAAAGACGTAATCCGAAAGGTGATGTGAAAAAGCGAGATTCTTCATCTCAGACTGTGTTGGTGCTCGACAGCACACGAAGAGCGGTCGCTTGCTTGGCGCTCCTAAAATCACGCCAGTGGTAAATGGGTAGGCCACAATGAATTAGCTGCAGGCAGTCAGGCGCTTTGCTGTGGGCACAACCTGTTGCTTTCAGCACGCCGGTTGACCAGACGCTGCCTGTGAAACTCACTCAGGTATTAAACAGAAGGCAGGAGCGACGGGTGGAGCTACGTATTTGCTGTTTCATGCCTGCTTTAAAAATGTCTCTTCACTTTGGCCGATGTCTTGTAGTATTTAGATATGTTATATATTAATACATTTTCTTCAATAAAAGAGTGTTTCTTTGCGGTAAACAGACATGAGACACATCCTTTCTTCAAAGGTCAAAAGCTTGTTTCACTAAGTCCATTGTGTTTTTTGAAACTTGCCAAATGGAGATGGTTAGAACAAGACACAGTAAAAAAATAAACAAGATCAAAGCGTGTTCCTCAGCCCCCAATATTTGCTCTTAACGGCACAAGCTACCCAAAATGTGCGGAGAATGCTCCCACTGGGTCTCAGCTATGGGGATACAGGACACAAACCTCCCTGGCGCAAGAGGGAACTACAACCAGGCTGGGGTTCGGTTCACTGTGACTTGGGCGTCTGTGTTGGGACTTGGTTTCCACAAAGCCGTTAGAGTGAGTGGGCAGCAAGGGGTCGATGACAGAACCCCTCCCTGGGCATGGTTTGGGAATGACCTGAGATTCTAGAGGGGATGTTTTCTGAGCTCCGGCTGTCCCCTCAGAAGGGCCAGACTATCCCTAGGTCCTGCGTCACATCTGCTGATCCCTAGGTGCTGGTTTCGTTACGGCATCTGAAACGGCATTAAGCTGCCTGCGTGTAGGAAATCCAACATAGGCCTCAGTCGATACGCTCCCTTAAGTCTAAAGGTGTCCTAAAGATGTCTGCTTAAGGACAGCAGGAATAAGTCCTTTCTCCGCTAACTAGAATGGGATCTTGGCAGTTCTTTCACATGCAAAGCTGCAATAGAGCTGTGTAAATTGGGAGGAGCTGAATGCCCAATTTGGTATCTGGTGCTGGAGTGGGTGGCCTCAGCACCTCTGGCTCCTTCTCAAAAACTACTACTCTATCGTACGTCAAAGGTGACTTAGTGGAGTTCCCAGCCTAGATCTCCAGGATTCAGCTGGCACGTGCCACGGGAAAGAGCGATGTTTTGTTTGCAGAGCCTCATGGAGCGGGCTATGGCTGTCCCTGTCCAAATGCGACTCAGGTGCCTTGGCAATATCCAGGGAGAAATGGAAGGGCTTGGAGAGATTCTTACGGAAAGCTCATGTGCTGTCAGCTGTTGCGTGTCACCAGACCGAGGAAAAACATCTATTTTTTGTAAGCAATCGCTCACGCTTCCATGCCAATGCCGTATTTACGTCATACTTCAGGCGACCATGCTCTCTTGTGAAGCTGGAACTTCTGCACACGCGCTTTCCTGTCCCTGGTGCAGAATGGTGAGAGAGCATGAGTGCTCGGGAGGGCTGAGCGGGCTGTTGAGGAGGGACAGACAGGGCAGGTGAGGTCGGGGGAGTCGCAGGGTATGTAAGGGAGAGGTTTGACTTGGCAGCCCTTACGGTTAGGGGTGGTGTAGTTGAGAGCCTGTGAGTGAGGATTGGGGGCTGGAATACAAAGGAGGTTCATTGTGGGTGCCCATTATCAATCGGCCAGCCAGGATGATAGCACTGGTGAGTTCTTGCCTAGGAAATGCAGAGAAATGTCTGGCAATGCTACGGGCATGAAGCATCCTGGGACACGTGCGCACGGACTTGCGACCCAAAGCAGCTTGGCAGGGCTGCTGGCAAAGAGCGTGGCACAAAAGGTCCTGGCTCCTGGTGGACAGCAAGTTGAGCAGGAGCCAGCGAGGTGGCCCTGGCCCAAGGCGGCAGCCAGTGGTGCCCTGGGCTGCACGGGGCAAAGCCTTGCCAGCAGCTGAAGGGAGGGGACCCTTCCCCTCTGCTCAGCGCTGCTGAGGCCAGGCCTGAAGTGCTGAGGCCAGGCCTGAAGTGCTGTGCCCAGGGCTGGGCTCCCAGTGCGCGAGAGACATGGGCATAGTGGGGAGAGCCCCCAGTGCCCCTCCCCCACCACTGGGCTCAGAATGTTGGGCTCTGTTGACCCGGCGCTGTCCCGGCAACGCTTCTGTGCCAACTCGGAGTGTCAGGGGTAAGAGCCAAGCTCTTACCCTGCAGCACCGGGACGGCACTGGGGCGCTCTTCGCCAGATTTTTCCACCACCTCGCGCCCCGCAAGCGTGCCCAGCGAGAGGCAGCTCTTGGTTCCGTGGCGATGGGCCAGGTGAATTGCTGCCGCGGCTCCAGGTAGGCTCCCCCCAGGCACGGCTCGGGGACACCCCAGAACAGCCGGACCGTGCAGCAGCCGATTTTCTCATGCCCGACGCCGTCTGCTCCGCAGGGACGAGCTTGAGCCTGAGCCCCAGAACCCACGCGTACCCAACGCTGGAAGTGGCCAGTTGGCTGGTGAGTTTGCAGAAGACTAGGGCAGGACGGCCCTTCCCTCCTCCTCTTGCAGACGGGCACTCAGGCTGCACTGGGGCTGCTGCTGCCCTTCCCGCAGGGCACCTCTGTCCCCGTTACTCTGCGGCAGGAGAGACCTGAGCCCTCGGGATCCCTCTTTGCCAAAGGACACTTGTCCCGTGCGCTCCAGGGTCCAGGAGCGCTGGCCAGGCGCTTCTGCTCCACCTCTCTTTGCTCTCTTCTCCTTGGCAGATGGTGGCGCCCGCAGCAGGAGGAGGAGGTGGCTGCCCTGGCACTTTGTGCGGCCAGGGACCTCGGCGGCTGCAGAGGCACCGGGGCCGTCGGGCTCTGCCCGCACGGGACTTCTCTTTGGCCGGCCCCTGGCGGATCTCTGCAGCCGGGACGGCATGCTGCCCCAGCCCATGCAGGTAAGCAAGCCCGGCCAGGGGGTCCCCATCCTGCTGGCTCCTCTGGAGAGGCACTGTCCCCATGGCAGGCATCCCAGATGAGTCCTGGGGACAAAGCACGCTCCTCTCCACGTCACCCATCTCCAGCCAGCCCTCTGTTCTGCCCCAGTGAGGGCAGCAGACCCATCCCCACTCACTCCTGCACCTGAGGAAGCTCGGCCTCTCCCAGGGCCTGTCTCCAGACCAGCAACGTCCTCCTTCCTCCCCTGCAGGACCTGCTGGCTCTGCTGCAAGAACAGGGGCCATCCACGGAGGGGATCTTCCGGCTGGCGGCCAGCGAGCGTGCCTCCCGTGAGATCAGGGAGGCCCTGGACAGCGGGACCGAGGTCCACCTGGCGAGCCAGCCGGTGCACGTCCTGGCTGTCATCTTGAAGGTGAGCCCTGCTGACCTGGAGTCCCGCAGCTCCCGCCTCTGGCGCTGCTGACGGGCACCTGCCCGAGCAGGAGCCCAAAGCCAGGAGCTGCTCGGCACCCAGCGTGCTGGGGTTGCTGCCCGTGCTCCCGGCAGCAGCGCTCACAGCCTGACACGCAGCCCTTGGCGTTGCAGGACTTCCTGCGCAAGATCCCCTCCAAGCTCCTCGTGGCGGAGCTCTACCAGGAGTGGATGGCTGCCCTGCAGAAGAGCAGCAGGGAGGAGAGGCTGGTGGGGCTGAAAGAGTAAGTGTGGCCAGCAGCCTGGCTGCTCCGCAGGGACTGGCAGAGCCCGGCACTCGCCTGCAAAGCCACAGCCCGCCTGAAAAAGATGCAGGCGTTGGGGCTGGCTCCTCGTGCAAAGGGACCCTGGCCAGAAGGGCAGGCAGGGAGGGAGGTGGCAATATCTCAGGGAAGGCAGCCCCTCTGCTGTAGAGCCGGCTTGGCCAAGGAGGCTTCCCTGGGGTGGGCTTGGCTGACATCAGCATGGGACACCAGTCTTGACAACACCAACTTCATCTCTGAACGTTGGGTTCCTGTTCCCACAGGGTGGCCCGCAAGTTACCCGAGGCCAACCTCCTCCTCCTCAACACCTTGCTGCGGCTGCTGCAGAACATCAGCAGCAACGCCACCATCACCAAGATGTCAGCCAGCAACCTGGCCATCTGCGTGGGGCCCAACCTCCTCGGCCCGCCAGAGGAGGACACCCTCCCTCTGGACACGCTGGTGCGGGTGACAGCGAAGGTACGCTGCGTTTCCCAGCCCGCTGCAGCCTTCCAGGCCCACGGCAGCTTTGCTCTTCAGAGGTTCCTGGCTGCCTCCTCTCTTCAGCCAATGCTGGCAGGGGAGCTGCTGGGAAGAGCGGCCGCCCAGCTGCAGCTTTCTGTGCGCAAGGCAGGATGAGGGGTGGGAAGGGCCGTTGGAGCCATTTGCAGCCAGCGCGTTGGAAACCAATGGTTTACTGTGTGCAGGTCACCCAGCTGGTAGAGTTCCTCATTCACCACCGCGAGGAACTCTTTGAGGCCGAGGAGGAGCGGGAGGTGGAGGAAGAGGGGGCTGGGCTCGCCGCTGGAGGGGCCGAGGAGTCGCCGGCAGCAGGAGCAGGGGCAAAAAGTGCCCAGGTAGGTGAGGTCCACAAACAGCATGAGAGAATGCCTCCCCCCTCAGAAGGTGGGATTGCCACTGTAGGGACAAGCAAGTTCATCCACCAACCTGCCGCTTTGCACAAGTGCAGAGTGAGGCTGATGCAGGTTGGCCATCACTCTTGGTGCAGTGATGCCAGCAGAAGTGGCACAGCTGGGCTGAGCAAAGCCATCCAAGGGATCTGCCTTTTAGAGCTGAGCTGGAAAACGGGCAGCGGTCATCTTCTACGTTTCCATTGCAGGTGCCTGCAGTCGCTGCAGGAAGCGAAGGCCAGAACAGCTCCTCTGGGCAGAGCAGGTAACATGAGCTAGCTGTGATTTAGAGTAGAATTGATTCCTGTTTGTCATGGCTTTACCTGCCTAACAATCCTTTTGGACGGAAAGCTTGCCAGGCTCTTCGCGGGAGGGGGGAAATCCTTCCCCCCGGAAGAGAAAACTCCCCCGCGAAGAGGAGGGCGATGGCCAGCCCAGCAAGCGCCGGAGGAGGCTGGAACCAGAGAGCTCAGGAGCAGGTGACTGAGCCAAGCCAGGTGGGGTGAGAAGAGCAAGGAGCCCTGGTGTGTGAAAGAGCCTGCTCTCCCTCTTTCCAATTGTCATGCTGCTCTGAGTCTAGCAAACATCTCTGTGGTGCCCAGAGATGGCTCCAGAGAGGAAGCGTTCACCTTCCCTTGGGAGAAGGCAGATGTCTGGAGGCAAAGAGCACTCCAGGGTTGGCGGTTTTCATTTGACACTTAGAATCCTAGAATCAAAGACGAGTTTGGGTTGGAAGGGACCTTCCAGGTCACCTAATCCAACTCCCCTGCAAGCAGCAGGGACACCTTCAATGAGATCAGGTTACTCAGAGCCCCATCCAGCCTGGCCTTGAATGTTTCCAGGGATGGGGCATCTACCACCTCTTTGGGCCACCTGTGCCAGTATTTCACCGCGCCCATTGTAAAACAGTTCTTCCACTTGCCTTTGTCTTTGTGCTTGTCTTGGTCTTTCTCTTGGTTCCTCCTTCCTTTCCTCTGGTTCGGTTTTACTCTCCCTTCTTACTGCAGCTGTACCCAGGCCCGGCCCTTGAAGCATAGATTTGTACGGCAGTTGAGTCAAAAGCCCCTGTGTCCCGTGAAGCCTCCCCGAACTCGCACAATCTAAATCATTGATGGCAAAACATCAAAGCCTAATACCCAGCCCTAAGGAACCCTGCAGAGGAGAACTGTGGATGGGGATTGCCTATCCCGGCAAAGCACGAGTTGCTTGTTCTCCTCTCAGCCTTGTACTTAATGCCCGTCTTTTCCCCCCCTCTTTCTCAAGGCAGGTTGAAGAGCTGACGGAGGAAGTCACCCTCGTGTTGCCACCCTCACGTTGGCTCGGCCGGACGGTCCAGAGTTTGTTTGTTAGTTGGTTAGTTTGCAAGTTAGTCAGTTAGTTTGTTTGTTCGTTTGTTACTTAGCGAGTTAGTTAGTTTGTTAGTTAGTTAGTTTGTTAGTTCGTTACTTACCGAGTTAGCTAGTTTGTTAGTTAGTTAGTTTGTTAGTTTGTTACTTAACGAGTTAGCTAGTTTGTTAGTTAGTTTGTTAGTTTCTAGTGTAGGTAGCTGTGTACTGAGTGCACTTTTTTTTCCCATACGGGTTTGCAAGTTTCCGAAATTTTCCCATAGGTATTTGAGCCAGTAGGGCAAGAGAGTTTGTTTGTTTGTTAGCGAGTTCGTTATTTTGTTTGTTAGTTAGTTTCTAGTGTAGGTAGCTGTGTACTGAGTGCACTTTTGTTTCCCATACGGGTTTGCAAGTTTCCAAAATTTTCCCACAGGCTTTTGAGCCGATAGGGTCAGAGAGTTGGTGAGTCAGGTGGGTAGGTAGGTATATCTGGCTGAACTGCACAAGCTCCCAACAAACGTATGGAGAGCACCCCTGCTGTCAACAACGTCTGCGGCTGCACAAGATGAGGGCCCGTCTGAAGGAGCTGCAAGAATCCAATGCCAAGCAAGAAAACCTGGCGACTGAGCGACTGAGGCAGGATCCAGCTGTGCGAGCCTCACTCCTGCTGAGCAGGGTGTCCGGCGTGGATGTGAGCCCTGGCTGCAGCTGTGAGGGGACCGTGGCCCCGCCAGGTGCCAAAGGAAGAAGACTTGCTGCTGCTGCTGCTGCTGCTGCTGCGTCAGGGCACTACTTACCTGTTGTGGTTGTTCTCTCACTGCACAGTCACATCCGACGTTCTGCTCACTCAAACAAAGGAATGTATTACTTCAGCCAGTTGCGAGTCACCAATTTCCAGTTATTTCTACCTCCTCTTTTGTTTGATACATTCCAGAAAGCCTCTGTAACTGCAGATTTAGCAAGTTTCAGAGAGGTTTTAGAAAGAACCGCCTTGATTCTGCCACTTGATCTGTTACAGACTTAACGTTGAACTTGGAGATGTTCATCAATACATTCCCTCCTTTCCACCTGAAATTAATAACAGTAAAATAAACCTGAGAATGCCAAGAAGATGCTTCCTGTGTCGCTTTCTTTTGAGATGTAATCAACATCTTAATAAAAGAAAAATTGATCATGGAGTGTTCTGTACATTACTATGAATAACTAAAGATTGTGGTATTCTAATCGGCTATAGTGGTGGTCTTGTTGGTTTTTGTGAATTTCTAAAACTGGGTCTGTGAATACGTGGAGGGCTGAGACTTTGTTTCCTTTTCTCCGCCATTCTTTCTACGTGGACTTCCGAGGGTCACTCGATATGTTTGTGCCACCTTTCCACATTTGTGAACTGAGACTAGTACTGTTTCCCTACTTTAAGGGTAAATATATAGGATTGACATTACCTCAGAGAGTAGCTGTTTTAGCCTAAAGCCTGATGTGCATTCGATACCAAGAGCAGAAACTTCATTCCAAAGGCTCCTGTCACCGCCCTTTGGCTTCTACGCGGTTGCACACGCTGCAAAAGGCACATGTTGAGCTGCAAGAATTTCCTCTAGGGACACAGGTAATAAAATGGCCATTCTAAAATGACTCTCACCCAGCTCTTCTTGGCACATTTCCTCCATGCAGTGAAAGGGTGAACCTTGCCATCAACCTCTGTGAAGTCACACTCTACTTTAAGTGGTTGAAACACAGCTCTGGGGCAAGCAGGACCCTCAATTGCTCCTCTGTGACACTTCCTTCCTTGCCTCCCTGCCTCCCTTCTAGAAAATGTAACACAACAGCTTGGGTTTGGATTTTGGGCTTCTCCTGGCTTTGCTTCACAGATTTGGAGCCAGAGAGACAAGAAGACTGGCCCGAGGAGGCAGAAGGACAGCTTTCTTGTCTCTACCAAGTGTCTAAGGCACGCCAGGAAGAGTGGGAAGTGGGCAGGATGTAACTGCAACCCCCTGGGTGGCACTCTTCTGATCTGCTCTGTTTCTTGGAGTTTCTCCTCCATGTTTTAGAGGCTGGGGTCTAAAAGACAGTACCAACCACCACCTTTTAGCCAGGTACTCTGTGAAGAACAAAGTTGGTGTGAAAAAGCTGGAGTCAGGGAAAAAAGGCAAGGGATGGAGTTCTACGGAAACTCCACCTCTGGACTCCGTCACCAGGGTGCATCCTCTTTCTCCCTGGCCCGTAACAAGAGAGAGCCTTTCCACCTGCACCGCGGCTTGGGCTGAAGGAAACATGCCCTCCTCATCCTCATGGCAGCGGCAACAGGAGACGCGCGGCAAGAGCGTGGGACCGACTGTGGATGGCAGGGGTACGGGCGTGAAGCATCCCGGGACGCATCCGCACTTTGGGACTTGTGATCCAAAGCAGCTAGACCAGGCTTCTGGAAAGCAACGTGGCAGAATATGTCCTGGGGGTCCTGGTGCACACCAAGTTGACCAGGAACCAGCAAGGTGAGCTGACTCACGTGCAGCATATGCCCTAGCAGCTAAAAAATGCTTTTGCCATAAACCACCATTATGTTCTTCCCCTAATACGCTCCCCAAATCCAGCCTGGGCCCTTTAGTAGGTGACCAATATCAAGAAGATAAAGCTCTGTATCCTGTGTACACACTTTCAAAAGAAGGCATTTTCAATTCTGACCATCTTCGAACACGGCTTGCTCATATGACATGACAACTACTTCTAGGCAGTTGCACATGCTGCAGAAGGCACGTGTTGAGCTGCAAGAATTTCCGCTAAGGACACAGGTAAGAAAATGGCCATTTGAAGGCATTTCCTGCAGGCTGGAGAAAAACGGGTAGCAAGTGCTGAGGTGATTTCCACATTTAAATGTTTAAATTAGTGTTTCCTGAAGTTTGCCAAATGGAGATGGTTAGAACAAGACGCAGTAAAAAAATAAACAAGAACAAAGCGCGTTCCTTAGCCCCAGTATTTGCTCTTCACTGCACAAGCTACCCAAAATGTGCGGAGAATGCTCCCACTAGGTCTCAGTCATGGGGATACAGGACACAAACCTCCTTGGAGGAAGAGGTAATAAAATGGGCATTTGAAGGCGTTTCCTGCAGGTTGGAGAAAACGGGTAGCAAGCACTGGGATGAAATCCATATCTCATGAACACACAAGGAAACGGGTGAGGCATTCGACCCTCCTGAGACGCTGCTGCTCTATGCCCTTCTTACTGCATTAGAAGGAACGTGTATGCGGAGCTGCATCACACAAGCCAGCTGTGCGCTTTTCCCTGTTTGGTTGGTCAGGTAGTCTGGAGCGGTGACAGACCTATTAGGTGTGAACTGTATCACAATCCCGTCACTTCTCAGCATGACAGTTCTCAGGAGCCACTTGCTTTGAGCCCTATGAAAGCCAAAACGAACCAAACCTGGAGAAGACATCATAGCAGAAGTCCTGAAGAACCTCCAAGGTCAACTTAGAGAGGTTTTCATGGAAGATAAGAAACAGTGAGACGGAGGCGATGACCAGTCTGTAATGCAGCTTACAGAAATATGATGGTTACATAGAGAAACCTTGTATTCCATGGGCAGTTTTGTTGTATCAAAATGTATTTACTAGAGAGAGACGTGCTTCACGATAGAATGAAAAGACGTAATCCGAAAGGTGATGTGAAAAAGTGAGATTCTTCATCTCAGACTGTGCTGGTGCTCGACAGCACACAAAGAGCGGTCGCTTGCTTGGCGCTTTTAAAATCACGCCAGTGGTAAATGGGTAGGGCACAATGAATTAGCTGCAGGCAGTCAGGCGCTTTGCTGTGGGCACAACCTGTTGCTTTCAGCACGCCGGTTGACCAGACGCTGCCTGTGAAACTCACTCAGGTATTAAACGGAAGGCAGGAGCGATGGGTGGAGCTACGTATTTGCTGTTTCATGCCTGCTTTAAAAATGTCTCTTCACTTTGGCCGATGTCTTGTAGTATTTAGATATGTTATATATTAATACATTTTCTTCAATAAAAGAGTGTTTCTTTGCGGTAAACAGACATGAGACACATCCTTTCTTCAAAGGTCAAAAGCTTGTTTCACTAAGTCCATTGTGTTTTTTGAAACTTGCCAAATGGAGATGGTTAGAACAAGACACAGTAAAAAAATAAACAAGATCAAAGCGTGTTCCTCAGCCCCCAATATTTGCTCTTAACGGCACAAGCTACCCAAAATGTGCGGAGAATGCTCCCACTGGGTCTCAGCTATGGGGATACAGGACACAAACCTCCCTGGCGCAAGAGGGAACTACAACCAGGCTGGGGTTCGGTTCACTGTGACTTGGGCGTCTGTGTTGGGACTTGGTTTCCACAAAGCCGTTAGAGTGAGTGGGCAGCAAGGGGTCGATGACAGAACCCCTCCCTGGGCATGGTTTGGGAATGACCTGAGATTCTAGAGGGGATGTTTTCTGAGCTCCGGCTGTCCCCTCAGAAGGGCCAGACTATCCCTAGGTCCTGCGTCACATCTGCTGATCCCTAGGTGCTGGTTTCGTTACGGCATCTGAAACGGCATTAAGCTGCCTGCGTGTAGGAAATCCAACAGAGGCCTCAGTCGATACACTCCCTTAAGTCTAAAGGTGTCCTAAAGATGTCTGCTTAAGGACAGCAGGAATAAGTCCTTTCTCCGCTAACTAGAATGGGATCTTGGCAGTTCTTTCACATGCAAAGCTGCAATAGAGCTGTGTAAATTGGGAGGAGCTGAATGCCCAATTTGGTATCTGGTGCTGGAGTGGGTGGCCTCAGCACCTCTGGCTCCTTCTCAAAAACTACTACTCTATCGTACGTCAAAGGTGACTTAGTGGAGTTCCCAGCCTAGATCTCCAGGATTCAGCTGGCACGTGCCACGGGAAAGAGCGATGTTTTGTTTGCAGAGCCTCATGGAGCGGGCTATGGCTGTCCCTGTCCAAATGCGACTCAGGTGCCTTGGCAATATCCAGGGAGAAATGGAAGGGCTTGGAGAGATTCTTACGGAAAGCTCATGTGCTGTCAGCTGTTGCGTGTCACCAGACCGAGGAAAAACATCTATTTTTTGTAAGCAATCGCTCACGCTTCCATGCCAATGCCGTATTTACGTCATACTTCAGGCGACCATGCTCTCTTGTGAAGCTGGAACTTCTGCACACGCGCTTTCCTGTCCCTGGTGCAGAATGGTGAGAGAGCATGAGTGCTCGGGAGGGCTGAGCGGGCTGTTGAGGAGGGACAGACAGGGCAGGTGAGGTCGGGGGAGTCGCAGGGTATGTAAGGGAGAGGTTTGACTTGGCAGCCCTTACGGTTAGGGGTGGTGTAGTTGAGAGCCTGTGAGTGAGGATTGGGGGCTGGAATACAAAGGAGGTTCATTGTGGGTGCCCATTATCAATCGGCCAGCCAGGATGATAGCACTGGTGAGTTCTTGCCTAGGAAATGCGGAGAAATGTCTGGCAATGCTACGGGCATGAAGCATCCTGGGACACGTGCGCACGGACTTGCGACCCAAAGCAGCTTGGCAGGGCTGCTGGCAAAGAGCGTGGCACAAAAGGTCCTGGCTCCTGGTGGACAGCAAGTTGAGCAGGAGCCAGCGAGGTGGCCCTGGCCCAAGGCGGCAGCCAGTGGTGCCCTGGGCTGCACGGGGCAAAGCCTTGCCAGCAGCTGGAGGGAGGGGACCCTTCCCCTCTGCTCAGCGCTGCTGAGGCCAGGCCTGAAGTGCTGAGGCCAGGCCTGAAGTGCTGTGCCCAGGGCTGGGCTCCCAGTGCGCGAGAGACATGGGCATAGTGGGGAGAGCCCCCAGTGCCCCTCCCCCACCACTGGGCTCAGAATGTTGGGCTCTGTTGACCCGGCGCTGTCCCGGCAACGCTTCTGTGCCAACTCGGAGTGTCAGGGGTAAGAGCCAAGCTCTTACCCTGCAGCACCGGGACGGCACTGGGGCGCTCTTCGCCAGATTTTTCCACCACCTCGCGCCCCGCAAGCGTGCCCAGCGAGAGGCAGCTCTTGGTTCCGTGGCGATGGGCCAGGTGAATTGCTGCCGCGGCTCCAGGTAGGCTCCCCCCAGGCACGGCTCGGGGACACCCCAGAACAGCTGGACCGTGCAGCAGCCGATTTTCTCACGCCCGACGCCATCTGCTCCGCAGGGACGAGCTTGAGCCTGAGCCCCAGCACCCACGCGTGCCCAACGCTGGAAGTGGCCAGTTGGCTGGTGAGTTTGCAGAAGACTAGGGCAGGACGGCCCTTCCCTCCTCCTCTTGCAGATGGGCACTCAGGCTGCACTGGGGCTGCTGCTGCCCTTCCCGCAGGGCACCTCTGTCCCCGTTACTCTGCGGCAGGAGAGTCCTGAGCCCTCGGGATCCCTCTTTGCCAAAGGACACTTGTCCCGTGCGCTCCAGGGTCCAGGAGCGCTGGCCAGGCGCTTCTGCTCCACCTCTCTTTGCTCTCTTCTCATTGGCAGATGGTGGCGCCCGCAGCAGGAGGAGGAGGTGGCTGCCCTGGCACTTTGTGCGGCCAGGGACCTCGGCGGCTGCAGAGGCACCGGGGCCGTCGGGCTCTGCCCGCACGGGACTTCTCTTTGGCCGGCCCCTGGCGGATCTCTGCAGCCGGGACGGCATGCTGCCCCAGCCCATGCAGGTAAGCAAGCCCGGCCAGGGGGTCCCCATCCTGCTGGCTCCTCTGGAGAGGCACTGTCCCCATGGCAGGCATCCCAGATGAGTCCTGGGGACAAAGCACGCTCCTCTCCACGTCACCCATCTCCAGCCAGCCCTCTGTTCTGCCCCAGTGAGGGCAGCAGACCCATCCCCACTCACTCCTGCACCTGAGGAAGCTCGGCCTCTCCCAGGGCCTGTCTCCAGACCAGCAACGTCCTCCTTCCTCCCCTGCAGGACCTGCTGGCTCTGCTGCAAGAACAGGGGCCATCCACGGAGGGGATCTTCCGGCTGGCGGCCAGCGAGCGTGCCTCCCGTGAGATCAGGGAGGCCCTGGACAGCGGGACCGAGGTCCACCTGGCGAGCCAGCCGGTGCACGTCCTGGCTGTCATCTTGAAGGTGAGCCCTGCTGACCTGGAGTCCCGCAGCTCCCGCCTCTGGCGCTGCTGACGGGCACCTGCCCGAGCAGGAGCCCAAAGCCAGGAGCTGCTCGGCACCCAGCGTGCTGGGGTTGCTGCCCGTGCTCCCGGCAGCAGCGCTCACAGCCTGACACGCAGCCCTTGGCGTTGCAGGACTTCCTGCGCAAGATCCCCTCCAAGCTCCTCGTGGCGGAGCTCTACCAGGAGTGGATGGCCGCCCTGCAGAAGAGCAGCAGGGAGGAGAGGCTGGTGGGGCTGAAAGAGTAAGTGTGGCCAGCAGCCTGGCTGCTCCGCAGGGACTGGCAGAGCCCGGCACTCGCCTGCAAAGCCACAGCCCGCCTGAAAAAGATGCAGGCGTTGGGGCTGGCTCCTCGTGCAAAGGGACCCTGGCCAGAAGGGCAGGCAGGGAGGGAGGTGGCAATATCTCAGGGAAGGCAGCCCCTCTGCTGTAGAGCCGGCTTGGCCAAGGAGCCTTCCCTGGGGTGGGCTTGGCTGACATCAGCATGGGACACCTGTCTTGACAACACCTACTTCATCTCTGAACGTTGGGTTCCTGTTCCCACAGGGTGGCCCGCAAGTTACCCGAGGCCAACCTCCTCCTCCTCAACACCTTGCTGCGGCTGCTGCAGAACATCAGCAGCAACGCCACCATCACCAAGATGTCAGCCAGCAACCTGGCCATCTGCGTGGGGCCCAACCTCCTCGGCCCGCCAGAGGAGGACACCCTCCCTCTGGACACGCTGGTGCGGGTGACAGCGAAGGTACGCTGCGTTTCCCAGCCCGCTGCAGCCTTCCAGGCCCACGGCAGCTTTGCTCTTCAGAGGTTCCTGGCTGCCTCCTCTCTTCAGCCAATGCTGGCAGGGGAGCTGCTGGGAAGAGCGGCCGCCCAGCTGCAGCTTTCTGTGCGCAAGGCAGCATGAGGGGTGGGAAGGGCCGTTGGAGCCATTTGCAGCCAGCGCGTTGGAAACCAATGGTTTACTGTGTGCAGGTCACCCAGCTGGTAGAGTTCCTCATTCACCACCGCGAGGAACTCTTTGAGGCCGAGGAGGAGCGGGAGGTGGAGGAAGAGGGGGCTGGGCTCGCCGCTGGAGGGGCCGAGGAGTCGCCGGCAGCAGGAGCAGGGGCAAAAAGTGCCCAGGTAGGTGAGGTCCACAAACAGCATGAGAGAATGCCTCCCCCCTCAGAAGGTGGGATTGCCACTGTAGGGACAAGCAAGTTCATCCACCAACCTGCCGCTTTGCACAAGTGCAGAGTGAGGCTGATGCAGGTTGGCCATCACTCTTGGTGCAGTGATGCCAGCAGAAGTGGCACAGCTGGGCTGAGCAAAGCCATCCAAGGGATCTGCCTTTTAGAGCTGAGCTGGAAAACGGGCAGCGGTCATCTTCTACGTTTCCATTGCAGGTGCCTGCAGTCGCTGCAGGAAGCGAAGGCCAGAACAGCTCCTCTGGGCAGAGCAGGTAACATGAGCTAGCTGTGATTTAGAGTAGAATTGATTCCTGTTTGTCATGGCTTTACCTGCCTAACAATCCTTTTGGACGGAAAGCTTGCCAGGCTCTTCGCGGGAGGGGGGAAATCCTTCCCCCCGGAAGAGAAAACTCCCCCGCGAAGAGGAGGGCGATGGCCAGCCCAGCAAGCGCCGGAGGAGGCTGGAACCAGAGCGCTCAGGAGCAGGCGACTGAGCCAAGCCAGGTGGGGCGAGAAGAGCAAGGAGCCCTGGTGTGTGAAAGAGCCTGCTCTCCCTCTTTCCAATTGTCATGCTGCTCTGAGTCTAGCAAACATCTCTGTGGTGCCCAGAGATGGCTCCAGAGAGGAAGCGTTCACCTTCCCTTGGGAGAAGGCAGATGTCTGGAGGCAAAGAGCACTCCAGGGTTGGCGGTTTTCATTTGACACTTAGAATCCTAGAATCAAAGACGAGTTTGGGTTGGAAGGGACCTTCCAGGTCACCTAATCCAACTCCCCTGCAAGCAGCAGGGACACCTTCAATGAGATCAGGTTACTCAGAGCCCCATCCAGCCTGGCCTTGAATGTTTCCAGGGATGGGGCATCTACCACCTCTTTGGGCCACCTGTGCCAGTATTTCACCGCGCCCATTGTAAAACAGTTCTTCCACTTGCCTTTGTCTTTGTGCTTGTCTTGGTCTTTCTCTTGGTTCCTCCTTCCTTTCCTCTGGTTCGGTTTTACTCTCCCTTCTTACTGCAGCTGTACCCAGGCCCGGCCCTTGAAGCATAGATTTGTACGGCAGTTGAGTCAAAAGCCCCTGTGTCCCGTGAAGCCTCCCCGAACTCGCACAATCTAAATCATTGATGGCAAAACATCAAAGCCTAATACCCAGCCCTAAGGAACCCTGCAGAGGAGAACTGTGGATGGGGATTGCCTATCCCGGCAAAGCACGAGTTGCTTGTTCTCCTCTCAGCCTTGTACTTAATGCCCGTCTTTTCCCCCCCTCTTTCTCAAGGCAGGTTGAAGAGCTGACGGAGGAAGTCGCCCTCGTGTTGCCACCCTCACGTTGGCTCGGCCGGACGGTCCAGAGTTTGTTTGTTAGTTGGTTAGTTTGCAAGTTAGTCAGTTAGTTTGTTTGTTCGTTTGTTACTTAGTGAGTTAGTTAGTTTGTTAGTTAGTTAGTTTGTTAGTTCGTTACTTACCGAGTTAGCTAGTTTGTTAGTTAGTTAGTTTGTTAGTTTGTTACTTAACGAGTTAGCTAGTTTGTTAGTTAGTTTGTTAGTTTCTAGTGTAGGTAGCTGTGTACTGAGTGCACTTTTTTTTCCCATACGGGTTTGCAAGTTTCCGAAATTTTCCCATAGGTATTTGAGCCAGTAGGGCAAGAGAGTTTGTTTGTTTGTTAGCGAGTTCGTTATTTTGTTTGTTAGTTAGTTTCTAGTGTAGGTAGCTGTGTACTGAGTGCACTTTTGTTTCACATACGGGTTTGCAAGTTTCCAAAATTTTCCCACAGGCTTTTGAGCCGATAGGGTCAGAGAGTTGGTGAGTCAGGTGGGTAGGTAGGTATATTTGGCTGAACTGCACAAGCTCCCAACAAACGTATGGAGAGCACCCCTGCTGTCAACAACGTCTGCGGCTGCACAAGATGAGGGCCCGTCTGAAGGAGCTGCAAGAATCCAATGCCAAGCAAGAAAACCTGGCGACTGAGCGACTGAGGCAGGATCCAGCTGTGCGAGCCTCACTCCTGCTGAGCAGGGTGTCCGGCGTGGATGTGAGCCCTGGCTGCAGCTGTGAGGGGACCGTGGCCCCGCCAGGTGCCAAAGGAAGAAGACTTGCTGCTGCTGCTGCTGCTGCTGCTGCGTCAGGGCACTACTTACCTGTTGTGGTTGTTCTCTCACTGCACAGTCACATCCGACGTTCTGCTCACTCAAACAAAGGAATGTATTACTTTAGCCAGTTGCGAGTCACCAATTTCCAGTTATTTCTACCTCCTCTTTTGTTTGATACATTCCAGAAAGCCTCTGTAACTGCAGATTTAGCAAGTTTCAGAGAGGTTTTAGAAAGAACCGCCTTGATTCTGCCACTTGATCTGTTACAGACTTAACGTTGAACTTGGAGATGTTCATCAATACATTCCCTCCTTTCCACCTGAAATTAATAACAGTAAAATAAACCTGAGAATGCCAAGAAGATGCTTCCTGTGTCGCTTTCTTTTGAGATGTAATCAACATCTTAATAAAAGAAAAATTGATCATGGAGTGTTCTGTACATTACTATGAATAACTAAAGATTGTGGTATTCTAATCGGCTATAGTGGTGGTCTTGTTGGTTTTTGTGAATTTCTAAAACTGGGTCTGTGAATGCGTGGAGGGCTGAGACTTTGTTTCCTTTTCTCCGCCATTCTTTCTACGTGGACTTCCGAGGGTCACTAGATATGTTTGTGCCACCTTTCCACATTTGTGAACTGAGACTAGTACTGTTTCCCTACTTTAAGGGTAAATATATAGGATTGACATTACCTCAGAGAGTAGCTGTTTTAGCCTAAAGCCTGATGTGCATTCGATACCAAGAGCAGAAACTTCATTCCAAAGGCTCCTGTCACCGCCCTTTGGCTTCTACGCGGTTGCACACGCTGCAAAAGGCACATGTTGAGCTGCAAGAATTTCCTCTAGGGACACAGGTAATAAAATGGCCATTCTAAAATGACTCTCACCCAGCTCTTCTTGGCACATTTCCTCCATGCAGTGAAAGGGTGAACCTTGCCATCAACCTCTGTGAAGTCACACTCTACTTTAAGTGGTTGAAACACAGCTCTGGGGCAAGCAGGACCCTCAATTGCTCCTCTGTGACACTTCCTTCCTTGCCTCCCTGCCTCCCTTCTAGAAAATGTAACACAACAGCTTGGGTTTGGATTTTGGGCTTCTCCTGGCTTTGCTTCACAGATTTGGAGCCAGAGAGACAAGAAGACTGGCCCGAGGAGGCAGAAGGACAGCTTTCTTGTCTCTACCAAGTGTCTAAGGCACGCCAGGAAGAGTGGGAAGTGGGCAGGATGTAACTGCAACCCCCTGGGTGGCACTCTTCTGATCTGCTCTGTTTCTTGGAGTTTCTCCTCCATGTTTTAGAGGCTGGGGTCTAAAAGACAGTACCAACCACCACCTTTTAGCCAGGTACTCTGTGAAGAACAAAGTTGGTGTGAAAAAGCTGGAGTCAGGGAAAAAAGGCAAGGGATGGAGTTCTACGGAAACTCCACCTCTGGACTCCGTCACCAGGGTGCATCCTCTTTCTCCCTGGCCCGTAACAAGAGAGAGCCTTTCCACCTGCACCGCGGCTTGGGCTGAAGGAAACATGCCCTCCTCATCCTCATGGCAGCGGCAACAGGAGACGCGCGGCAAGAGCGTGGGACCGACTGTGGATGGCAGGGGTACGGGCGTGAAGCATCCCGGGACGCATCCGCACTTTGGGACTTGTGATCCAAAGCAGCTAGACCAGGCTTCTGGAAAGCAACGTGGCAGAATATGTCCTGGGGGTCCTGGTGCACACCAAGTTGACCAGGAACCAGCAAGGTGAGCTGACTCACGTGCAGCATATGCCCTAGCAGCTAAAAAATGCTTTTGCCATAAACCACCATTATGTTCTTCCCCTAATACGCTCCCCAAATCCAGCCTGGGCCCTTTAGTAGGTGACCAATATCAAGAAGATAAAGCTCTGTATCCTGTGTACACACTTTCAAAAGAAGGCATTTTCAATTCTGACCATCTTCGAACACGGCTTGCTCATATGACATGACAACTACTTCTAGGCAGTTGCACATGCTGCAGAAGGCACGTGTTGAGCTGCAAGAATTTCCGCTAAGGACACAGGTAAGAAAATGGCCATTTGAAGGCATTTCCTGCAGGCTGGAGAAAAACGGGTAGCAAGTGCTGAGGTGATTTCCACATTTAAATGTTTAAATTAGTGTTTCCTGAAGTTTGCCAAATGGAGATGGTTAGAACAAGACGCAGTAAAAAAATAAACAAGAACAAAGCGCGTTCCTTAGCCCCAGTATTTGCTCTTCACTGCACAAGCTACCCAAAATGTGCGGAGAATGCTCCCACTAGGTCTCAGTCATGGGGATACAGGACACAAACCTCCTTGGAGGAAGAGGTAATAAAATGGGCATTTGAAGGCGTTTCCTGCAGGTTGGAGAAAACGGGTAGCAAGCACTGGGATGAAATCCATATCTCATGAACACACAAGGAAATGGGTGAGGCATTCGACCCTCCTGAGACGCTGCTGCTCTATGCCCTTCTTACTGCATTAGAAGGAACGTGTATGCGGAGCTGCATCACACAAGCCAGCTGTGCGCTTTTCCCTGTTTGGTTGGTCAGGTAGTCTGGAGCGGTGACAGACCTATTAGGTGTGAACTGTATCACAATCCCGTCACTTCTCAGCATGACAGTTCTCAGGAGCCACTTGCTTTGAGCCCTATGAAAGCCAAAACGAACCAAACCTGGAGAAGACATCATAGCAGAAGTCCTGAAGAACCTCCAAGGTCAACTTAGAGAGGTTTTCATGGAAGATAAGAAACAGTGAGACGGAGGCGATGACCAGTCTGTAATGCAGCTTACAGAAATATGATGGTTACATAGAGAAACCTTGTATTCCATGGGCAGTTTTGTTGTATCAAAATGTATTTACTAGAGAGAGACGTGCTTCACGATAGAATGAAAAGACGTAATCCGAAAGGTGATGTGAAAAAGCGAGATTCTTCATCTCAGACTGTGCTGGTGCTCGACAGCACACAAAGAGCGGTCGCTTGCTTGGCGCTTTTAAAATCACGCCAGTGGTAAATGGGTAGGGCACAATGAATTAGCTGCAGGCAGTCAGGCGCTTTGCTGTGGGCACAACCTGTTGCTTTCAGCACGCCGGTTGACCAGACGCTGCCTGTGAAACTCACTCAGGTATTAAACGGAAGGCAGGAGCGATGGGTGGAGCTACGTATTTGCTGTTTCATGCCTGCTTTAAAAATGTCTCTTCACTTTGGCCGATGTCTTGTAGTATTTAGATATGTTATATATTAATACATTTTCTTCAATAAAAGAGTGTTTCTTTGCGGTAAACAGACATGAGACACATCCTTTCTTCAAAGGTCAAAAGCTTGTTTCACTAAGTCCATTGTGTTTTTTGAAACTTGCCAAATGGAGATGGTTAGAACAAGACACAGTAAAAAAATAAACAAGATCAAAGCGTGTTCCTCAGCCCCCAATATTTGCTCTTAACGGCACAAGCTACCCAAAATGTGCGGAGAATGCTCCCACTGGGTCTCAGCTATGGGGATACAGGACACAAACCTCCCTGGCGCAAGAGGGAACTACAACCAGGCTGGGGTTCGGTTCACTGTGACTTGGGCGTCTGTGTTGGGACTTGGTTTCCACAAAGCCGTTAGAGTGAGTGGGCAGCAAGGGCTCGATGACAGAACCCCTCCCTGGGCATGGTTTGGGAATGACCTGAGATTCTAGAGGGGATGTTTTCTGAGCTCCGGCTGTCCCCTCAGAAGGGCCAGACTATCCCTAGGTCCTGCGTCACATCTGCTGATCCCTAGGTGCTGGTTTTGTTACGGCATCTGAAACGGCATTAAGCTGCCTGCGTGTAGGAAATCCAACAGAGGCCTCAGTCGATACACTCCCTTAAGTCTAAAGGTGTCCTAAAGATGTCTGCTTAAGGACAGCAGGAATAAGTCCTTTCTCCGCTAACTAGAATGGGATCTTGGCAGTTCTTTCACATGCAAAGCTGCAATAGAGCTGTGTAAATTGGGAGGAGCTGAATGCCCAATTTGGTATCTGGTGCTGGAGTGGGTGGCCTCAGCACCTCTGGCTCCTTCTCAAAAACTACTACTCTATCGTACGTCAAAGGTGACTTAGTGGAGTTCCCAGCCTAGATCTCCAGGATTCAGCTGGCACGTGCCACGGGAAAGAGCGATGTTTTGTTTGCAGAGCCTCATGGAGCGGGCTATGGCTGTCCCTGTCCAAATGCGACTCAGGTGCCTTGGCAATATCCAGGGAGAAATGGAAGGGCTTGGAGAGATTCTTACGGAAAGCTCATGTGCTGTCAGCTGTTGCGTGTCACCAGACCGAGGAAAAACATCTATTTTTTGTAAGCAATCGCTCACGCTTCCATGCCAATGCCGTATTTACGTCATACTTCAGGCGACCATGCTCTCTTGTGAAGCTGGAACTTCTGCACACGCGCTTTCCTGTCCCTGGTGCAGAATGGTGAGAGAGCATGAGTGCTCGGGAGGGCTGAGCGGGCTGTTGAGGAGGGACAGACAGGGCAGGTGAGGTCGGGGGAGTCGCAGGGTATGTAAGGGAGAGGTTTGACTTGGCAGCCCTTACGGTTAGGGGTGGTGTAGTTGAGAGCCTGTGAGTGAGGATTGGGGGCTGGAATACAAAGGAGGTTCATTGTGGGTGCCCATTATCAATCGGCCAGCCAGGATGATAGCACTGGTGAGTTCTTGCCTAGGAAATGCGGAGAAATGTCTGGCAATGCTACGGGCATGAAGCATCCTGGGACACGTGCGCACGGACTTGCGACCCAAAGCAGCTTGGCAGGGCTGCTGGCAAAGAGCGTGGCACAAAAGGTCCTGGCTCCTGGTGGACAGCAAGTTGAGCAGGAGCCAGCGAGGTGGCCCTGGCCCAAGGCGGCAGCCAGTGGTGCCCTGGGCTGCACGGGGCAAAGCCTTGCCAGCAGCTGGAGGGAGGGGACCCTTCCCCTCTGCTCAGCGCTGCTGAGGCCAGGCCTGAAGTGCTGAGGCCAGGCCTGAAGTGCTGTGCCCAGGGCTGGGCTCCCAGTGCGCGAGAGACATGGGCATAGTGGGGAGAGCCCCCAGTGCCCCTCCCCCACCACTGGGCTCAGAATGTTGGGCTCTGTTGACCCGGCGCTGTCCCGGCAACGCTTCTGTGCCAACTCGGAGTGTCAGGGGTAAGAGCCAAGCTCTTACCCTGCAGCACCGGGACGGCACTGGGGCGCTCTTCGCCAGATTTTTCCACCACCTCGCGCCCCGCAAGCGTGCCCAGCGAGAGGCAGCTCTTGGTTCCGTGGCGATGGGCCAGGTGAATTGCTGCCGCGGCTCCAGGTAGGCTCCCCCCAGGCACGGCTCGGGGACACCCCAGAACAGCTGGACCGTGCAGCAGCCGATTTTCTCACGCCCGACGCCATCTGCTCCGCAGGGACGAGCTTGAGCCTGAGCCCCAGCACCCACGCGTGCCCAACGCTGGAAGTGGCCAGTTGGCTGGTGAGTTTGCAGAAGACTAGGGCAGGACGGCCCTTCCCTCCTCCTCTTGCAGATGGGCACTCAGGCTGCACTGGGGCTGCTGCTGCCCTTCCCGCAGGGCACCTCTGTCCCCGTTACTCTGCGGCAGGAGAGTCCTGAGCCCTCGGGATCCCTCTTTGCCAAAGGACACTTGTCCCGTGCGCTCCAGGGTCCAGGAGCGCTGGCCAGGCGCTTCTGCTCCACCTCTCTTTGCTCTCTTCTCCTTGGCAGATGGTGGCGCCCGCAGCAGGAGGAGGAGGTGGCTGCCCTGGCACTTTGTGCGGCCAGGGACCTCGGCGGCTGCAGAGGCACCGGGGCCGTCGGGCTCTGCCCGCACGGGACTTCTCTTTGGCCGGCCCCTGGCGGATCTCTGCAGCCGGGACGGCATGCTGCCCCAGCCCATGCAGGTAAGCAAGCCCGGCCAGGGGGTCCCCATCCTGCTGGCTCCTCTGGAGAGGCACTGTCCCCATGGCAGGCATCCCAGATGAGTCCTGGGGACAAAGCACGCTCCTCTCCACGTCACCCATCTCCAGCCAGCCCTCTGTTCTGCCCCAGTGAGGGCAGCAGACCCATCCCCACTCACTCCTGCACCTGAGGAAGCTCGGCCTCTCCCAGGGCCTGTCTCCAGACCAGCAACGTCCTCCTTCCTCCCCTGCAGGACCTGCTGGCTCTGCTGCAAGAACAGGGGCCATCCACGGAGGGGATCTTCCGGCTGGCGGCCAGCGAGCGTGCCTCCCGTGAGATCAGGGAGGCCCTGGACAGCGGGACCGAGGTCCACCTGGCGAGCCAGCCGGTGCACGTCCTGGCTGTCATCTTGAAGGTGAGCCCTGCTGACCTGGAGTCCCGCAGCTCCCGCCTCTGGCGCTGCTGACGGGCACCTGCCCGAGCAGGAGCCCAAAGCCAGGAGCTGCTCGGCACCCAGCGTGCTGGGGTTGCTGCCCGTGCTCCCGGCAGCAGCGCTCACAGCCTGACACGCAGCCCTTGGCGTTGCAGGACTTCCTGCGCAAGATCCCCTCCAAGCTCCTCGTGGCGGAGCTCTACCAGGAGTGGATGGCCGCCCTGCAGAAGAGCAGCAGGGAGGAGAGGCTGGTGGGGCTGAAAGAGTAAGTGTGGCCAGCAGCCTGGCTGCTCCGCAGGGACTGGCAGAGCCCGGCACTCGCCTGCAAAGCCACAGCCCGCCTGAAAAAGATGCAGGCGTTGGGGCTGGCTCCTCGTGCAAAGGGACCCTGGCCAGAAGGGCAGGCAGGGAGGGAGGTGGCAATATCTCAGGGAAGGCAGCCCCTCTGCTGTAGAGCCGGCTTGGCCAAGGAGCCTTCCCTGGGGTGGGCTTGGCTGACATCAGCATGGGACACCAGTCTTGACAACACCAACTTCATCTCTGAACGTTGGGTTCCTGTTCCCACAGGGTGGCCCGCAAGTTACCCGAGGCCAACCTCCTCCTCCTCAACACCTTGCTGCGGCTGCTGCAGAACATCAGCAGCAACGCCACCATCACCAAGATGTCAGCCAGCAACCTGGCCATCTGCGTGGGGCCCAACCTCCTCGGCCCGCCAGAGGAGGACACCCTCCCTCTGGACACGCTGGTGCGGGTGACAGCGAAGGTACGCTGCGTTTCCCAGCCCGCTGCAGCCTTCCAGGCCCACGGCAGCTTTGCTCTTCAGAGGTTCCTGGCTGCCTCCTCTCTTCAGCCAATGCTGGCAGGGGAGCTGCTGGGAAGAGCGGCCGCCCAGCTGCAGCTTTCTGTGCGCAAGGCAGCATGAGGGGTGGGAAGGGCCGTTGGAGCCATTTGCAGCCAGCGCGTTGGAAACCAATGGTTTACTGTGTGCAGGTCACCCAGCTGGTAGAGTTCCTCATTCACCACCGCGAGGAACTCTTTGAGGCCGAGGAGGAGCGGGAGGTGGAGGAAGAGGGGGCTGGGCTCGCCGCTGGAGGGGCCGAGGAGTCGCCGGCAGCAGGAGCAGGGGCAAAAAGTGCCCAGGTAGGTGAGGTCCACAAACAGCATGAGAGAATGCCTCCCCCCTCAGAAGGTGGGATTGCCACTGTAGGGACAAGCAAGTTCATCCACCAACCTGCCGCTTTGCACAAGTGCAGAGTGAGGCTGATGCAGGTTGGCCATCACTCTTGGTGCAGTGATGCCAGCAGAAGTGGCACAGCTGGGCTGAGCAAAGCCATCCAAGGGATCTGCCTTTTAGAGCTGAGCTGGAAAACGGGCAGCGGTCATCTTCTACGTTTCCATTGCAGGTGCCTGCAGTCGCTGCAGGAAGCGAAGGCCAGAACAGCTCCTCTGGGCAGAGCAGGTAACATGAGCTAGCTGTGATTTAGAGTAGAATTGATTCCTGTTTGTCATGGCTTTACCTGCCTAACAATCCTTTTGGACGGAAAGCTTGCCAGGCTCTTCGCGGGAGGGGGGAAATCCTTCCCCCCGGAAGAGAAAACTCCCCCGCGAAGAGGAGGGCGATGGCCAGCCCAGCAAGCGCCGGAGGAGGCTGGAACCAGAGCGCTCAGGAGCAGGCGACTGAGCCAAGCCAGGTGGGGCGAGAAGAGCAAGGAGCCCTGGTGTGTGAAAGAGCCTGCTCTCCCTCTTTCCAATTGTCATGCTGCTCTGAGTCTAGCAAACATCTCTGTGGTGCCCAGAGATGGCTCCAGAGAGGAAGCGTTCACCTTCCCTTGGGAGAAGGCAGATGTCTGGAGGCAAAGAGCACTCCAGGGTTGGCGGTTTTCATTTGACACTTAGAATCCTAGAATCAAAGACGAGTTTGGGTTGGAAGGGACCTTCCAGGTCACCTAATCCAACTCCCCTGCAAGCAGCAGGGACACCTTCAATGAGATCAGGTTACTCAGAGCCCCATCCAGCCTGGCCTTGAATGTTTCCAGGGATGGGGCATCTACCACCTCTTTGGGCCACCTGTGCCAGTATTTCACCGCGCCCATTGTAAAACAGTTCTTCCACTTGCCTTTGTCTTTGTGCTTGTCTTGGTCTTTCTCTTGGTTCCTCCTTCCTTTCCTCTGGTTCGGTTTTACTCTCCCTTCTTACTGCAGCTGTACCCAGGCCCGGCCCTTGAAGCATAGATTTGTACGGCAGTTGAGTCAAAAGCCCCTGTGTCCCGTGAAGCCTCCCCGAACTCGCACAATCTAAATCATTGATGGCAAAACATCAAAGCCTAATACCCAGCCCTAAGGAACCCTGCAGAGGAGAACTGTGGATGGGGATTGCCTATCCCGGCAAAGCACGAGTTGCTTGTTCTCCTCTCAGCCTTGTACTTAATGCCCGTCTTTTCCCCCCCTCTTTCTCAAGGCAGGTTGAAGAGCTGACGGAGGAAGTCGCCCTCGTGTTGCCACCCTCACGTTGGCTCGGCCGGACGGTCCAGAGTTTGTTTGTTAGTTGGTTAGTTTGCAAGTTAGTCAGTTAGTTTGTTTGTTCGTTTGTTACTTAGCGAGTTAGTTAGTTTGTTAGTTAGTTAGTTTGTTAGTTCGTTACTTACCGAGTTAGCTAGTTTGTTAGTTAGTTAGTTTGTTAGTTTGTTACTTAACGAGTTAGCTAGTTTGTTAGTTAGTTTGTTAGTTTCTAGTGTAGGTAGCTGTGTACTGAGTGCACTTTTTTTTCCCATACGGGTTTGCAAGTTTCCGAAATTTTCCCATAGGTATTTGAGCCAGTAGGGCAAGAGAGTTTGTTTGTTTGTTAGCGAGTTCGTTATTTTGTTTGTTAGTTAGTTTCTAGTGTAGGTAGCTGTGTACTGAGTGCACTTTGGTTTCCCATACGGGTTTGCAAGTTTCCAAAATTTTCCCACAGGCTTTTGAGCCGATAGGGTCAGAGAGTTGGTGAGTCAGGTGGGTAGGTAGGTGTATTTGGCTGAACTGCACAAGCTCCCAACAAACGTATGGAGAGCACCTCTGCTGTCAACAACGTCTGCGGCTGCACAAGATGAGGGCCCGTCTGAAGGAGCTGCAAGAATCCAATGCCAAGCAAGAAAACCTGGCGACTGAGCGACTGAGGCAGGATCCAGCTGTGCGAGCCTCACTCCTGCTGAGCAGGGTGTCCGGCGTGGATGTGAGCCCTGGCTGCAGCTGTGAGGGGACCGTGGCCCCGCCAGGTGCCAAAGGAAGAAGACTTGCTGCTGCTGCTGCTGCTGCTGCTGCGTCAGGGCACTACTTACCTGTTGTGGTTGTTCTCTCACTGCACAGTCACATCCGACGTTCTGCTCACTCAAACAAAGGAATGTATTACTTTAGCCAGTTGCGAGTCACCAATTTCCAGTTATTTCTACCTCCTCTTTTGTTTGATACATTCCAGAAAGCCTCTGTAACTGCAGATTTAGCAAGTTTCAGAGAGGTTTTAGAAAGAACCGCCTTGATTCTGCCACTTGATCTGTTACAGACTTAACGTTGAACTTGGAGATGTTCATCAATACATTCCCTCCTTTCCACCTGAAATTAATAACAGTAAAATAAACCTGAGAATGCCAAGAAGATGCTTCCTGTGTCGCTTTCTTTTGAGATGTAATCAACATCTTAATAAAAGAAAAATTGATCATGGAGTGTTCTGTACATTACTATGAATAACTAAAGATTGTGGTATTCTAATCGCCTATAGTGGTGGTCTTGTTGGTTTTTGTGAATTTCTAAAACTGGGTCTGTGAATACGTGGAGGGCTGAGACTTTGTTTCCTTTTCTCCGCCATTCTTTCTACGTGGACTTCCGAGGGTCACTCGATATGTTTGTGCCACCTTTCCACATTTGTGAACTGAGACTAGTACTGTTTCCCTACTTTAAGGGTAAATATATAGGATTGACATTACCTCAGAGAGTAGCTGTTTTAGCCTAAAGCCTGATGTGCATTCGATACCAAGAGCAGAAACTTCATTCCAAAGGCTCCTGTCACCGCCCTTTGGCTTCTACGCGGTTGCACACGCTGCAAAAGGCACATGTTGAGCTGCAAGAATTTCCTCTAGGGACACAGGTAATAAAATGGCCATTCTAAAATGACTCTCACCCAGCTCTTCTTGGCACATTTCCTCCATGCAGTGAAAGGGTGAACCTTGCCATCAACCTCTGTGAAGTCACACTCTACTTTAAGTGGTTGAAACACAGCTCTGGGGCAAGCAGGACCCTCAATTGCTCCTCTGTGACACTTCCTTCCTTGCCTCCCTGCCTCCCTTCTAGAAAATGTAACACAACAGCTTGGGTTTGGATTTTGGGCTTCTCCTGGCTTTGCTTCACAGATTTGGAGCCAGAGAGACAAGAAGACTGGCCCGAGGAGGCAGAAGGACAGCTTTCTTGTCTCTACCAAGTGTCTAAGGCACGCCAGGAAGAGTGGGAAGTGGGCAGGATGTAACTGCAACCCCCTGGGTGGCACTCTTCTGATCTGCTCTGTTTCTTGGAGTTTCTCCTCCATGTTTTAGAGGCTGGGGTCTAAAAGACAGTACCAACCACCACCTTTTAGCCAGGTACTCTGTGAAGAACAAAGTTGGTGTGAAAAAGCTGGAGTCAGGGAAAAAAGGCAAGGGATGGAGTTCTACGGAAACTCCACCTCTGGACTCCGTCACCAGGGTGCATCCTCTTTCTCCCTGGCCCGTAACAAGAGAGAGCCTTTCCACCTGCACCGCGGCTTGGGCTGAAGGAAACATGCCCTCCTCATCCTCATGGCAGCGGCAACAGGAGACGCGCGGCAAGAGCGTGGGACCGACTGTGGATGGCAGGGGTACGGGCGTGAAGCATCCCGGGACGCATCCGCACTTTGGGACTTGTGATCCAAAGCAGCTAGACCAGGCTTCTGGAAAGCAACGTGGCAGAATATGTCCTGGGGGTCCTGGTGCACACCAAGTTGACCAGGAACCAGCAAGGTGAGCTGACTCACGTGCAGCATATGCCCTAGCAGCTAAAAAATGCTTTTGCCATAAACCACCATTATGTTCTTCCCCTAATACGCTCCCCAAATCCAGCCTGGGCCCTTTAGTAGGTGACCAATATCAAGAAGATAAAGCTCTGTATCCTGTGTACACACTTTCAAAAGAAGGCATTTTCAATTCTGACCATCTTCGAACACGGCTTGCTCATATGACATGACAACTACTTCTAGGCAGTTGCACATGCTGCAGAAGGCACGTGTTGAGCTGCAAGAATTTCCGCTAAGGACACAGGTAAGAAAATGGCCATTTGAAGGCATTTCCTGCAGGCTGGAGAAAAACGGGTAGCAAGTGCTGAGGTGATTTCCACATTTAAATGTTTAAATTAGTGTTTCCTGAAGTTTGCCAAATGGAGATGGTTAGAACAAGACGCAGTAAAAAAATAAACAAGAACAAAGCGCGTTCCTTAGCCCCAGTATTTGCTCTTCACTGCACAAGCTACCCAAAATGTGCGGAGAATGCTCCCACTAGGTCTCAGTCATGGGGATACAGGACACAAACCTCCTTGGAGGAAGAGGTAATAAAATGGGCATTTGAAGGCGTTTCCTGCAGGTTGGAGAAAACGGGTAGCAAGCACTGGGATGAAATCCATATCTCATGAACACACAAGGAAATGGGTGAGGCATTCGACCCTCCTGAGACGCTGCTGCTCTATGCCCTTCTTACTGCATTAGAAGGAACGCGTATGCGGAGCTGCATCACACAAGCCAGCTGTGCGCTTTTCCCTGTTTGGTTGGTCAGGTAGTCTGGAGCGGTGACAGACCTATTAGGTGTGAACTGTATCACAATCCCGTCACTTCTCAGCATGACAGTTCTCAGGAGCCACTTGCTTTGAGCCCTATGAAAGCCAAAACGAACCAAACCTGGAGAAGACATCATAGCAGAAGTCCTGAAGAACCTCCAAGGTCAACTTAGAGAGGTTTTCATGGAAGATAAGAAACAGTGAGACGGAGGCGATGACCAGTCTGTAATGCAGCTTACAGAAATATGATGGTTACATAGAGAAACCTTGTATTCCATGGGCCGTTTTGTTGTATCAAAATGTATTTACTAGAGAGAGACGTGCTTCACGATAGAATGAAAAGACGTAATCCGAAAGGTGATGTGAAAAAGCGAGATTCTTCATCTCAGACTGTGCTGGTGCTCGACAGCACACAAAGAGCGGTCGCTTGCTTGGCGCTTTTAAAATCACGCCAGTGGTAAATGGGTAGGGCACAATGAATTAGCTGCAGGCAGTCAGGCGCTTTGCTGTGGGCACAACCTGTTGCTTTCAGCACGCCGGTTGACCAGACGCTGCCTGTGAAACTCACTCAGGTATTAAACGGAAGGCAGGAGCGATGGGTGGAGCTACGTATTTGCTGTTTCATGCCTGCTTTAAAAATGTCTCTTCACTTTGGCCGATGTCTTGTAGTATTTAGATATGTTATATATTAATACATTTTCTTCAATAAAAGAGTGTTTCTTTGCGGTAAACAGACATGAGACACATCCTTTCTTCAAAGGTCAAAAGCTTGTTTCACTAAGTCCATTGTGTTTTTTGAAACTTGCCAAATGGAGATGGTTAGAACAAGACACAGTAAAAAAATAAACAAGATCAAAGCGTGTTCCTCAGCCCCCAATATTTGCTCTTAACGGCACAAGCTACCCAAAATGTGCGGAGAATGCTCCCACTGGGTCTCAGCTATGGGGATACAGGACACAAACCTCCCTGGCGCAAGAGGGAACTACAACCAGGCTGGGGTTCGGTTCACTGTGACTTGGGCGTCTGTGTTGGGACTTGGTTTCCACAAAGCCGTTAGAGTGAGTGGGCAGCAAGGGCTCGATGACAGAACCCCTCCCTGGGCATGGTTTGGGAATGACCTGAGATTCTAGAGGGGATGTTTTCTGAGCTCCGGCTGTCCCCTCAGAAGGGCCAGACTATCCCTAGGTCCTGCGTCACATCTGCTGATCCCTAGGTGCTGGTTTCGTTACGGCATCTGAAACGGCATTAAGCTGCCTGCGTGTAGGAAATCCAACAGAGGCCTCAGTCGATACACTCCCTTAAGTCTAAAGGTGTCCTAAAGATGTCTGCTTAAGGACAGCAGGAATAAGTCCTTTCTCCGCTAACTAGAATGGGATCTTGGCAGTTCTTTCACATGCAAAGCTGCAATAGAGCTGTGTAAATTGGGAGGAGCTGAATGCCCAATTTGGTATCTGGTGCTGGAGTGGGTGGCCTCAGCACCTCTGGCTCCTTCTCAAAAACTACTACTCTATCGTACGTCAAAGGTGACTTAGTGGAGTTCCCAGCCTAGATCTCCAGGATTCAGCTGGCACGTGCCACGGGAAAGAGCGATGTTTTGTTTGCAGAGCCTCATGGAGCGGGCTATGGCTGTCCCTGTCCAAATGCGACTCAGGTGCCTTGGCAATATCCAGGGAGAAATGGAAGGGCTTGGAGAGATTCTTACGGAAAGCTCATGTGCTGTCAGCTGTTGCGTGTCACCAGACCGAGGAAAAACATCTATTTTTTGTAAGCAATCGCTCACGCTTCCATGCCAATGCCGTATTTACGTCATACTTCAGGCGACCATGCTCTCTTGTGAAGCTGGAACTTCTGCACACGCGCTTTCCTGTCCCTGGTGCAGAATGGTGAGAGAGCATGAGTGCTCGGGAGGGCTGAGCGGGCTGTTGAGGAGGGACAGACAGGGCAGGTGAGGTCGGGGGAGTCGCAGGGTATGTAAGGGAGAGGTTTGACTTGGCAGCCCTTACGGTTAGGGGTGGTGTAGTTGAGAGCCTGTGAGTGAGGATTGGGGGCTGGAATACAAAGGAGGTTCATTGTGGGTGCCCATTATCAATCGGCCAGCCAGGATGATAGCACTGGTGAGTTCTTGCCTAGGAAATGCGGAGAAATGTCTGGCAATGCTACGGGCATGAAGCATCCTGGGACACGTGCGCACGGACTTGCGACCCAAAGCAGCTTGGCAGGGCTGCTGGCAAAGAGCGTGGCACAAAAGGTCCTGGCTCCTGGTGGACAGCAAGTTGAGCAGGAGCCAGCGAGGTGGCCCTGGCCCAAGGCGGCAGCCAGTGGTGCCCTGGGCTGCACGGGGCAAAGCCTTGCCAGCAGCTGGAGGGAGGGGACCCTTCCCCTCTGCTCAGCGCTGCTGAGGCCAGGCCTGAAGTGCTGAGGCCAGGCCTGAAGTGCTGTGCCCAGGGCTGGGCTCCCAGTGCGCGAGAGACATGGGCATAGTGGGGAGAGCCCCCAGTGCCCCTCCCCCACCACTGGGCTCAGAATGTTGGGCTCTGTTGACCCGGCGCTGTCCCGGCAACGCTTCTGTGCCAACTCGGAGTGTCAGGGGTAAGAGCCAAGCTCTTACCCTGCAGCACCGGGACGGCACTGGGGCGCTCTTCGCCAGATTTTTCCACCACCTCGCGCCCCGCAAGCGTGCCCAGCGAGAGGCAGCTCTTGGTTCCGTGGCGATGGGCCAGGTGAATTGCTGCCGCGGCTCCAGGTAGGCTCCCCCCAGGCACGGCTCGGGGACACCCCAGAACAGCTGGACCGTGCAGCAGCCGATTTTCTCACGCCCGACGCCATCTGCTCCGCAGGGACGAGCTTGAGCCTGAGCCCCAGCACCCACGCGTGCCCAACGCTGGAAGTGGCCAGTTGGCTGGTGAGTTTGCAGAAGACTAGGGCAGGACGGCCCTTCCCTCCTCCTCTTGCAGATGGGCACTCAGGCTGCACTGGGGCTGCTGCTGCCCTTCCCGCAGGGCACCTCTGTCCCCGTTACTCTGCGGCAGGAGAGTCCTGAGCCCTCGGGATCCCTCTTTGCCAAAGGACACTTGTCCCGTGCGCTCCAGGGTCCAGGAGCGCTGGCCAGGCGCTTCTGCTCCACCTCTCTTTGCTCTCTTCTCCTTGGCAGATGGTGGCGCCCGCAGCAGGAGGAGGAGGTGGCTGCCCTGGCACTTTGTGCGGCCAGGGACCTCGGCGGCTGCAGAGGCACCGGGGCCGTCGGGCTCTGCCCGCACGGGACTTCTCTTTGGCCGGCCCCTGGCGGATCTCTGCAGCCGGGACGGCATGCTGCCCCAGCCCATGCAGGTAAGCAAGCCCGGCCAGGGGGTCCCCATCCTGCTGGCTCCTCTGGAGAGGCACTGTCCCCATGGCAGGCATCCCAGATGAGTCCTGGGGACAAAGCACGCTCCTCTCCACGTCACCCATCTCCAGCCAGCCCTCTGTTCTGCCCCAGTGAGGGCAGCAGACCCATCCCCACTCACTCCTGCACCTGAGGAAGCTCGGCCTCTCCCAGGGCCTGTCTCCAGACCAGCAACGTCCTCCTTCCTCCCCTGCAGGACCTGCTGGCTCTGCTGCAAGAACAGGGGCCATCCACGGAGGGGATCTTCCGGCTGGCGGCCAGCGAGCGTGCCTCCCGTGAGATCAGGGAGGCCCTGGACAGCGGGACCGAGGTCCACCTGGCGAGCCAGCCGGTGCACGTCCTGGCTGTCATCTTGAAGGTGAGCCCTGCTGACCTGGAGTCCCGCAGCTCCCGCCTCTGGCGCTGCTGACGGGCACCTGCCCGAGCAGGAGCCCAAAGCCAGGAGCTGCTCGGCACCCAGCGTGCTGGGGTTGCTGCCCGTGCTCCCGGCAGCAGCGCTCACAGCCTGACACGCAGCCCTTGGCGTTGCAGGACTTCCTG
Organism: Patagioenas fasciata; assembly: GCF_037038585.1. Classification (NCBI taxonomy): domain Eukaryota; kingdom Metazoa; phylum Chordata; class Aves; order Columbiformes; family Columbidae; genus Patagioenas; species Patagioenas fasciata. The sequence goes on along the minus strand of NC_092520.1, from coordinate 193,724,148 downwards.
CGCAAGATCCCCTCCAAGCTCCTCGTGGCGGAGCTCTACCAGGAGTGGATGGCCGCCCTGCAGAAGAGCAGCAGGGAGGAGAGGCTGGTGGGGCTGAAAGAGTAAGTGTGGCCAGCAGCCTGGCTGCTCCGCAGGGACTGGCAGAGCCCGGCACTCGCCTGCAAAGCCACAGCCCGCCTGAAAAAGATGCAGGCGTTGGGGCTGGCTCCTCGTGCAAAGGGACCCTGGCCAGAAGGGCAGGCAGGGAGGGAGGTGGCAATATCTCAGGGAAGGCAGCCCCTCTGCTGTAGAGCCGGCTTGGCCAAGGAGCCTTCCCTGGGGTGGGCTTGGCTGACATCAGCATGGGACACCAGTCTTGACAACACCAACTTCATCTCTGAACGTTGGGTTCCTGTTCCCACAGGGTGGCCCGCAAGTTACCCGAGGCCAACCTCCTCCTCCTCAACACCTTGCTGCGGCTGCTGCAGAACATCAGCAGCAACGCCACCATCACCAAGATGTCAGCCAGCAACCTGGCCATCTGCGTGGGGCCCAACCTCCTCGGCCCGCCAGAGGAGGACACCCTCCCTCTGGACACGCTGGTGCGGGTGACAGCGAAGGTACGCTGCGTTTCCCAGCCCGCTGCAGCCTTCCAGGCCCACGGCAGCTTTGCTCTTCAGAGGTTCCTGGCTGCCTCCTCTCTTCAGCCAATGCTGGCAGGGGAGCTGCTGGGAAGAGCGGCCGCCCAGCTGCAGCTTTCTGTGCGCAAGGCAGCATGAGGGGTGGGAAGGGCCGTTGGAGCCATTTGCAGCCAGCGCGTTGGAAACCAATGGTTTACTGTGTGCAGGTCACCCAGCTGGTAGAGTTCCTCATTCACCACCGCGAGGAACTCTTTGAGGCCGAGGAGGAGCGGGAGGTGGAGGAAGAGGGGGCTGGGCTCGCCGCTGGAGGGGCCGAGGAGTCGCCGGCAGCAGGAGCAGGGGCAAAAAGTGCCCAGGTAGGTGAGGTCCACAAACAGCATGAGAGAATGCCTCCCCCCTCAGAAGGTGGGATTGCCACTGTAGGGACAAGCAAGTTCATCCACCAACCTGCCGCTTTGCACAAGTGCAGAGTGAGGCTGATGCAGGTTGGCCATCACTCTTGGTGCAGTGATGCCAGCAGAAGTGGCACAGCTGGGCTGAGCAAAGCCATCCAAGGGATCTGCCTTTTAGAGCTGAGCTGGAAAACGGGCAGCGGTCATCTTCTACGTTTCCATTGCAGGTGCCTGCAGTCGCTGCAGGAAGCGAAGGCCAGAACAGCTCCTCTGGGCAGAGCAGGTAACATGAGCTAGCTGTGATTTAGAGTAGAATTGATTCCTGTTTGTCATGGCTTTACCTGCCTAACAATCCTTTTGGACGGAAAGCTTGCCAGGCTCTTCGCGGGAGGGGGGAAATCCTTCCCCCCGGAAGAGAAAACTCCCCCGCGAAGAGGAGGGCGATGGCCAGCCCAGCAAGCGCCGGAGGAGGCTGGAACCAGAGAGCTCAGGAGCAGGCGACTGAGCCAAGCCAGGTGGGGCGAGAAGAGCAAGGAGCCCTGGTGTGTGAAAGAGCCTGCTCTCCCTCTTTCCAATTGTCATGCTGCTCTGAGTCTAGCAAACATCTCTGTGGTGCCCAGAGATGGCTCCAGAGAGGAAGCGTTCACCTTCCCTTGGGAGAAGGCAGATGTCTGGAGGCAAAGAGCACTCCAGGGTTGGCGGTTTTCATTTGACACTTAGAATCCTAGAATCAAAGACGAGTTTGGGTTGGAAGGGACCTTCCAGGTCACCTAATCCAACTCCCCTGCAAGCAGCAGGGACACCTTCAATGAGATCAGGTTACTCAGAGCCCCATCCAGCCTGGCCTTGAATGTTTCCAGGGATGGGGCATCTACCACCTCTTTGGGCCACCTGTGCCAGTATTTCACCGCGCCCATTGTAAAACAGTTCTTCCACTTGCCTTTGTCTTTGTGCTTGTCTTGGTCTTTCTCTTGGTTCCTCCTTCCTTTCCTCTGGTTCGGTTTTACTCTCCCTTCTTACTGCAGCTGTACCCAGGCCCGGCCCTTGAAGCATAGATTTGTACGGCAGTTGAGTCAAAAGCCCCTGTGTCCCGTGAAGCCTCCCCGAACTCGCACAATCTAAATCATTGATGGCAAAACATCAAAGCCTAATACCCAGCCCTAAGGAACCCTGCAGAGGAGAACTGTGGATGGGGATTGCCTATCCCGGCAAAGCACGAGTTGCTTGTTCTCCTCTCAGCCTTGTACTTAATGCCCGTCTTTTCCCCCCCTCTTTCTCAAGGCAGGTTGAAGAGCTGACGGAGGAAGTCGCCCTCGTGTTGCCACCCTCACGTTGGCTCGGCCGGACGGTCCAGAGTTTGTTTGTTAGTTGGTTAGTTTGCAAGTTAGTCAGTTAGTTTGTTTGTTCGTTTGTTACTTAGCGAGTTAGTTAGTTTGTTAGTTAGTTAGTTTGTTAGTTCGTTACTTACCGAGTTAGCTAGTTTGTTAGTTAGTTAGTTTGTTAGTTTGTTACTTAACGAGTTAGCTAGTTTGTTAGTTAGTTTGTTAGTTTCTAGTGTAGGTAGCTGTGTACTGAGTGCACTTTTTTTTCCCATACGGGTTTGCAAGTTTCCGAAATTTTCCCATAGGTATTTGAGCCAGTAGGGCAAGAGAGTTTGTTTGTTTGTTAGCGAGTTCGTTATTTTGTTTGTTAGTTAGTTTCTAGTGTAGGTAGCTGTGTACTGAGTGCACTTTGGTTTCCCATACGGGTTTGCAAGTTTCCAAAATTTTCCCACAGGCTTTTGAGCCGATAGGGTCAGAGAGTTGGTGAGTCAGGTGGGTAGGTAGGTATATTTGGCTGAACTGCACAAGCTCCCAACAAACGTATGGAGAGCACCCCTGCTGTCAACAACGTCTGCGGCTGCACAAGATGAGGGCCCGTCTGAAGGAGCTGCAAGAATCCAATGCCAAGCAAGAAAACCTGGCGACTGAGCGACTGAGGCAGGATCCAGCTGTGCGAGCCTCACTCCTGCTGAGCAGGGTGTCCGGCGTGGATGTGAGCCCTGGCTGCAGCTGTGAGGGGACCGTGGCCCCGCCAGGTGCCAAAGGAAGAAGACTTGCTGCTGCTGCTGCTGCTGCTGCTGCGTCAGGGCACTACTTACCTGTTGTGGTTGTTCTCTCACTGCACAGTCACATCCGACGTTCTGCTCACTCAAACAAAGGAATGTATTACTTTAGCCAGTTGCGAGTCACCAATTTCCAGTTATTTCTACCTCCTCTTTTGTTTGATACATTCCAGAAAGCCTCTGTAACTGCAGATTTAGCAAGTTTCAGAGAGGTTTTAGAAAGAACCGCCTTGATTCTGCCACTTGATCTGTTACAGACTTAACGTTGAACTTGGAGATGTTCATCAATACATTCCCTCCTTTCCACCTGAAATTAATAACAGTAAAATAAACCTGAGAATGCCAAGAAGATGCTTCCTGTGTCGCTTTCTTTTGAGATGTAATCAACATCTTAATAAAAGAAAAATTGATCATGGAGTGTTCTGTACATTACTATGAATAACTAAAGATTGTGGTATTCTAATCGGCTATAGTGGTGGTCTTGTTGGTTTTTGTGAATTTCTAAAACTGGGTCTGTGAATACGTGGAGGGCTGAGACTTTGTTTCCTTTTCTCCGCCATTCTTTCTACGTGGACTTCCGAGGGTCACTCGATATGTTTGTGCCACCTTTCCACATTTGTGAACTGAGACTAGTACTGTTTCCCTACTTTAAGGGTAAATATATAGGATTGACATTACCTCAGAGAGTAGCTGTTTTAGCCTAAAGCCTGATGTGCATTCGATACCAAGAGCAGAAACTTCATTCCAAAGGCTCCTGTCACCGCCCTTTGGCTTCTACGCGGTTGCACACGCTGCAAAAGGCACATGTTGAGCTGCAAGAATTTCCTCTAGGGACACAGGTAATAAAATGGCCATTCTAAAATGACTCTCACCCAGCTCTTCTTGGCACATTTCCTCCATGCAGTGAAAGGGTGAACCTTGCCATCAACCTCTGTGAAGTCACACTCTACTTTAAGTGGTTGAAACACAGCTCTGGGGCAAGCAGGACCCTCAATTGCTCCTCTGTGACACTTCCTTCCTTGCCTCCCTGCCTCCCTTCTAGAAAATGTAACACAACAGCTTGGGTTTGGATTTTGGGCTTCTCCTGGCTTTGCTTCACAGATTTGGAGCCAGAGAGACAAGAAGACTGGCCCGAGGAGGCAGAAGGACAGCTTTCTTGTCTCTACCAAGTGTCTAAGGCACGCCAGGAAGAGTGGGAAGTGGGCAGGATGTAACTGCAACCCCCTGGGTGGCACTCTTCTGATCTGCTCTGTTTCTTGGAGTTTCTCCTCCATGTTTTAGAGGCTGGGGTCTAAAAGACAGTACCAACCACCACCTTTTAGCCAGGTACTCTGTGAAGAACAAAGTTGGTGTGAAAAAGCTGGAGTCAGGGAAAAAAGGCAAGGGATGGAGTTCTACGGAAACTCCACCTCTGGACTCCGTCACCAGGGTGCATCCTCTTTCTCCCTGGCCCGTAACAAGAGAGAGCCTTTCCACCTGCACCGCGGCTTGGGCTGAAGGAAACATGCCCTCCTCATCCTCATGGCAGCGGCAACAGGAGACGCGCGGCAAGAGCGTGGGACCGACTGTGGATGGCAGGGGTACGGGCGTGAAGCATCCCGGGACGCATCCGCACTTTGGGACTTGTGATCCAAAGCAGCTAGACCAGGCTTCTGGAAAGCAACGTGGCAGAATATGTCCTGGGGGTCCTGGTGCACACCAAGTTGACCAGGAACCAGCAAGGTGAGCTGACTCACGTGCAGCATATGCCCTAGCAGCTAAAAAATGCTTTTGCCATAAACCACCATTATGTTCTTCCCCTAATACGCTCCCCAAATCCAGCCTGGGCCCTTTAGTAGGTGACCAATATCAAGAAGATAAAGCTCTGTATCCTGTGTACACACTTTCAAAAGAAGGCATTTTCAATTCTGACCATCTTCGAACACGGCTTGCTCATATGACATGACAACTACTTCTAGGCAGTTGCACATGCTGCAGAAGGCACGTGTTGAGCTGCAAGAATTTCCGCTAAGGACACAGGTAAGAAAATGGCCATTTGAAGGCATTTCCTGCAGGCTGGAGAAAAACGGGTAGCAAGTGCTGAGGTGATTTCCACATTTAAATGTTTAAATTAGTGTTTCCTGAAGTTTGCCAAATGGAGATGGTTAGAACAAGACGCAGTAAAAAAATAAACAAGAACAAAGCGCGTTCCTTAGCCCCAGTATTTGCTCTTCACTGCACAAGCTACCCAAAATGTGCGGAGAATGCTCCCACTAGGTCTCAGTCATGGGGATACAGGACACAAACCTCCTTGGAGGAAGAGGTAATAAAATGGGCATTTGAAGGCGTTTCCTGCAGGTTGGAGAAAACGGGTAGCAAGCACTGGGATGAAATCCATATCTCATGAACACACAAGGAAATGGGTGAGGCATTCGACCCTCCTGAGACGCTGCTGCTCTATGCCCTTCTTACTGCATTAGAAGGAACGTGTATGCGGAGCTGCATCACACAAGCCAGCTGTGCGCTTTTCCCTGTTTGGTTGGTCAGGTAGTCTGGAGCGGTGACAGACCTATTAGGTGTGAACTGTATCACAATCCCGTCACTTCTCAGCATGACAGTTCTCAGGAGCCACTTGCTTTGAGCCCTATGAAAGCCAAAACGAACCAAACCTGGAGAAGACATCATAGCAGAAGTCCTGAAGAACCTCCAAGGTCAACTTAGAGAGGTTTTCATGGAAGATAAGAAACAGTGAGACGGAGGCGATGACCAGTCTGTAATGCAGCTTACAGAAATATGATGGTTACATAGAGAAACCTTGTATTCCATGGGCAGTTTTGTTGTATCAAAATGTATTTACTAGAGAGAGACGTGCTTCACGATAGAATGAAAAGACGTAATCCGAAAGGTGATGTGAAAAAGCGAGATTCTTCATCTCAGACTGTGCTGGTGCTCGACAGCACACAAAGAGCGGTCGCTTGCTTGGCGCTCTTCAAATCACGCCAGTGGTAAATGGGTAGGGCACAATGAATTAGCTGCAGGCAGTCAGGCGCTTTGCTGTGGGCACAACCTGTTGCTTTCAGCACGCCGGTTGACCAGACGCTGCCTGTGAAACTCACTCAGGTATTAAACGGAAGGCAGGAGCGATGGGTGGAGCTACGTATTTGCTGTTTCATGCCTGCTTTAAAAATGTCTCTTCACTTTGGCCGATGTCTTGTAGTATTTAGATATGTTATATATTAATACATTTTCTTCAATAAAAGAGTGTTTCTTTGCGGTAAACAGACATGAGACACATCCTTTCTTCAAAGGTCAAAAGCTTGTTTCACTAAGTCCATTGTGTTTTTTGAAACTTGCCAAATGGAGATGGTTAGAACAAGACACAGTAAAAAAATAAACAAGATCAAAGCGTGTTCCTCAGCCCCCAATATTTGCTCTTAACGGCACAAGCTACCCAAAATGTGCGGAGAATGCTCCCACTGGGTCTCAGCTATGGGGATACAGGACACAAACCTCCCTGGCGCAAGAGGGAACTACAACCAGGCTGGGGTTCGGTTCACTGTGACTTGGGCGTCTGTGTTGGGACTTGGTTTCCACAAAGCCGTTAGAGTGAGTGGGCAGCAAGGGCTCGATGACAGAACCCCTCCCTGGGCATGGTTTGGGAATGACCTGAGATTCTAGAGGGGATGTTTTCTGAGCTCCGGCTGTCCCCTCAGAAGGGCCAGACTATCCCTAGGTCCTGCGTCACATCTGCTGATCCCTAGGTGCTGGTTTTGTTACGGCATCTGAAACGGCATTAAGCTGCCTGCGTGTAGGAAATCCAACATAGGCCTCAGTCGATACGCTCCCTTAAGTCTAAAGGTGTCCCAAAGATGTCTGCTTAAGGACAGCAGGAATAAGTCCTTTCTCCGCTAACTAGAATGGGATCTTGGCAGTTCTTTCACATGCAAAGCTGCAATAGAGCTGTGTAAATTGGGAGGAGCTGAATGCCCAATTTGGTATCTGGTGCTGGAGTGGGTGGCCTCAGCACCTCTGGCTCCTTCTCAAAAACTACTACTCTATCGTACGTCAAAGGTGACTTAGTGGAGTTCCCAGCCTAGATCTCCAGGATTCAGCTGGCACGTGCCACGGGAAAGAGCGATGTTTTGTTTGCAGAGCCTCATGGAGCGGGCTATGGCTGTCCCTGTCCAAATGCGACTCAGGTGCCTTGGCAATATCCAGGGAGAAATGGAAGGGCTTGGAGAGATTCTTACGGAAAGCTCATGTGCTGTCAGCTGTTGCGTGTCACCAGACCGAGGAAAAACATCTATTTTTTGTAAGCAATCGCTCACGCTTCCATGCCAATGCCGTATTTACGTCATACTTCAGGCGACCATGCTCTCTTGTGAAGCTGGAACTTCTGCACACGCGCTTTCCTGTCCCTGGTGCAGAATTGTAAGAGAGCATGAGTGCTCGGGAGGGCTGAGCGGGCTGTTGAGGAGGGACAGACAGGGCAGGTGAGGTCGGGGGAGTCGCAGGGTATGTAAGGGAGAGGTTTGACTTGGCAGCCCTTACGGTTAGGGGTGGTGTAGTTGAGAGCCTGTGAGTGAGGATTGGGGGCTGGAATACAAAGGAGGTTCATTGTGGGTGCCCATTATCAATCGGCCAGCCAGGATGATAGCACTGGTGAGTTCTTGCCTAGGAAATGCGGAGAAATGTCTGGCAATGCTATGGGCATGAAGCATCCTGGGACACGTGCGCACGGACTTGCGACCCAAAGCAGCTTGGCAGGGCTGCTGGCAAAGAGCGTGGCACAAAAGGTCCTGGCTCCTGGTGGACAGCAAGTTGAGCAGGAGCCAGCGAGGTGGCCCTGGCCCAAGGCGGCAGCCAGTGGTGCCCTGGGCTGCACGGGGCAAAGCCTTGCCAGCAGCTGAAGGGAGGGGACCCTTCCCCTCTGCTCAGCGCTGCTGAGGCCAGGCCTGAAGTGCTGAGGCCAGGCCTGAAGTGCTGTGCCCAGGGCTGGGCTCCCAGTGCGCGAGAGACATGGGCATAGTGGGGAGAGCCCCCAGTGCCCCTCCCCCACCACTGGGCTCAGAATGTTGGGCTCTGTTGACCCGGCGCTGTCCCGGCAACGCTTCTGTGCCAACTCAGAGTGTCAGGGGTAAGAGCCAAGCTCTTACCCTGCAGCACCGGGACGGCACTGGGGCGCTCTTCGCCAGATTTTTCCACCACCTCGCGCCCCGCAAGCGTGCCCAGCGAGAGGCAGCTCTTGGTTCCGTGGCGATGGGCCAGGTGAATTGCTGCCGCGGCTCCAGGTAGGCTCCCCCCAGGCACGGCTCGGGGACACCCCAGAACAGCCGGACCGTGCAGCAGCCGATTTTCTCACGCCCAACGCCATCTGCTCCGCAGGGACGAGCTTGAGCCTGAGCCCCAGCACCCACGCGTGCCCAACGCTGGAAGTGGCCAGTTGGCTGGTGAGTTTGCAGAAGACTAGGGCAGGACGGCCCTTCCCTCCTCCTCTTGCAGACGGGCACTCAGGCTGCACTGGGGCTGCTGCTGCCCTTCCCGCAGGGCACCTCTGTCCCCGTTACTCTGCGGCAGGAGAGACCTGAGCCCTCGGGATCCCTCTTTGCCAAAGGACACTTGTCCCGTGCGCTCCAGGGTCCAGGAGCGCTGGCCAGGCGCTTCTGCTCCACCTCTCTTTGCTCTCTTCTCCTTGGCAGATGGTGGCGCCCGCAGCAGGAGGAGGAGGTGGCTGCCCTGGCACTTTGTGCGGCCAGGGACCTCGGCGGCTGCAGAGGCACCGGGGCCGTCGGGCTCTGCCCGCACGGGACTTCTCTTTGGCCGGCCCCTGGCGGATCTCTGCAGCCGGGACGGCATGCTGCCCCAGCCCATGCAGGTAAGCAAGCCCGGCCAGGGGGTCCCCATCCTGCTGGCTCCTCTGGAGAGGCACTGTCCCCATGGCAGGCATCCCAGATGAGTCCTGGGGACAAAGCACGCTCCTCTCCACGTCACCCATCTCCAGCCAGCCCTCTGTTCTGCCCCAGTGAGGGCAGCAGACCCATCCCCACTCACTCCTGCACCTGAGGAAGCTCGGCCTCTCCCAGGGCCTGTCTCCAGACCAGCAACGTCCTCCTTCCTCCCCTGCAGGACCTGCTGGCTCTGCTGCAAGAACAGGGGCCATCCACGGAGGGGATCTTCCGGCTGGCGGCCAGCGAGCGTGCCTCCCGTGAGATCAGGGAGGCCCTGGACAGCGGGACCGAGGTCCACCTGGCGAGCCAGCCGGTGCACATCCTGGCTGTCATCTTGAAGGTGAGCCCTGCTGACCTGGAGTCCCGCAGCTCCCGCCTCTGGCGCTGCTGACGGGCACCTGCCCGAGCAGGAGCCCAAAGCCAGGAGCTGCTCGGCACCCAGCGTGCTGGGGTTGCTGCCCGTGCTCCCGGCAGCAGCGCTCACAGCCTGACACGCAGCCCTTGGCGTTGCAGGACTTCCTGCGCAAGATCCCCTCCAAGCTCCTCGTGGCGGAGCTCTACCAGGAGTGGATGGCCGCCCTGCAGAAGAGCAGCAGGGAGGAGAGGCTGGTGGGGCTGAAAGAGTAAGTGTGGCCAGCAGCCTGGCTGCTCCGCAGGGACTGGCAGAGCCCGGCACTCGCCTGCAAAGCCACAGCCCGCCTGAAAAAGATGCAGGCGTTGGGGCTGGCTCCTTGTGCAAAGGGACCCTGGCCAGAAGGGCAGGCAGGGAGGGAGGTGGCAATATCTCAGGGAAGGCAGCCCCTCTGCTGTAGAGCCGGCTTGGCCAAGGAGCCTTCCCTGGGGTGGGCTTGGCTGACATCAGCATGGGACACCAGTCTTGACAACACCAACTTCATCTCTGAACGTTGGGTTCCTGTTCCCACAGGGTGGCCCGCAAGTTACCCGAGGCCAACCTCCTCCTCCTCAACACCTTGCTGCGGCTGCTGCAGAACATCAGCAGCAACGCCACCATCACCAAGATGTCAGCCAGCAACCTGGCCATCTGCGTGGGGCCCAACCTCCTCGGCCCGCCAGAGGAGGACACCCTCCCTCTGGACACGCTGGTACGGGTGACAGCGAAGGTACGTTGCGTTTCCCAGCCCGCTGCAGCCTTCCAGGCCCACGGCAGCTTTGCTCTTCAGAGGTTCCTAGCTGCCTCCTCTCTTCAGCCAATGTTGGCAGGGGAGCTGCTGGGAAGAGCGGCCGCCCAGCTGCAGCTTTCTGTGCGCAAGGCAGCATGAGGGGTGGGAAGGGCCGTTGGAGCCATTTGCAGCCAGCGCGTTGGAAACCAATGGTTTACTGTGTGCAGGTCACCCAGCTGGTAGAGTTCCTCATTCACCACCGCGAGGAACTCTTTGAGGCCGAGGAGGAGCGGGAGGTGGAGGAAGAGGGGGCTGGGCTCGCCGCTGGAGGGGCCGAGGAGTCGCCGGCAGCAGGAGCAGGGGCAAAAAGTGCCCAGGTAGGTGAGGTCCACAAACAGCATGAGAGAATGCCTCCCCCCTCAGAAGGTGGGATTGCCACTGTAGGGACAAGCAAGTTCATCCACCAACCTGCCGCTTTGCACAAGTGCAGAGTGAGGCTGATGCAGGTTGGCCATCACTCTTGGTGCAGTGATGCCAGCAGAAGTGGCACAGCTGGGCTGAGCAAAGCCATCCAAGGGATCTGCCTTTTAGAGCTGAGCTGGAAAACGGGCAGCGGTCATCTTCTACGTTTCCATTGCAGGTGCCTGCAGTCGCTGCAGGAAGCGAAGGCCAGAACAGCTCCTCTGGGCAGAGCAGGTAACATGAGCTAGCTGTGATTTAGAGTAGAATTGATTCCTGTTTGTCATGGCTTTACCTGCCTAACAATCCTTTTGGACGGAAAGCTTGCCAGGCTCTTCGCGGGAGGGGGGAAATCCTTCCCCCCGGAAGAGAAAACTCCCCCGCGAAGAGGAGGGCGATGGCCAGCCCAGCAAGCGCCGGAGGAGGCTGGAACCAGAGAGCTCAGGAGCAGGCGACTGAGCCAAGCCAGGTGGGGTGAGAAGAGCAAGGAGCCCTGGTGTGTGAAAGAGCCTGCTCTCCCTCTTTCCAATTGTCATGCTGCTCTGAGTCTAGCAAACATCTCTGTGGTGCCCAGAGATGGCTCCAGAGAGGAAGCGTTCACCTTCCCTTGGGAGAAGGCAGATGTCTGGAGGCAAAGAGCACTCCAGGGTTGGCGGTTTTCATTTGACACTTAGAATCCTAGAATCAAAGACGAGTTTGGGTTGGAAGGGACCTTCCAGGTCACCTAATCCAACTCCCCTGCAAGCAGCAGGGACACCTTCAATGAGATCAGGTTACTCAGAGCCCCATCCAGCCTGGCCTTGAATGTTTCCAGGGATGGGGCATCTACCACCTCTTTGGGCCACCTGTGCCAGTATTTCACCGCGCCCATTGTAAAACAGTTCTTCCACTTGCCTTTGTCTTTGTGCTTGTCTTGGTCTTTCTCTTGGTTCCTCCTTCCTTTCCTCTGGTTCGGTTTTACTCTCCCTTCTTACTGCAGCTGTACCCAGGCCCGGCCCTTGAAGCATAGATTTGTACGGCAGTTGAGTCAAAAGCCCCTGTGTCCCGTGAAGCCTCCCCGAACTCGCACAATCTAAATCATTGATGGCAAAACATCAAAGCCTAATACCCAGCCCTAAGGAACCCTGCAGAGGAGAACTGTGGATGGGGATTGCCTATCCCGGCAAAGCACGAGTTGCTTGTTCTCCTCTCAGCCTTGTACTTAATGCCCGTCTTTTCCCCCCCTCTTTCTCAAGGCAGGTTGAAGAGCTGACGGAGGAAGTCGCCCTCGTGTTGCCACCCTCACGTTGGCTCGGCCGGACGGTCCAGAGTTTGTTTGTTAGTTGGTTAGTTTGCAAGTTAGTCAGTTAGTTTGTTTGTTCGTTTGTTACTTAGCGAGTTAGTTAGTTTGTTAGTTAGTTAGTTTGTTAGTTCGTTACTTACCGAGTTAGCTAGTTTGTTAGTTAGTTAGTTTGTTAGTTTGTTACTTAACGAGTTAGCTAGTTTGTTAGTTAGTTTGTTAGTTTCTAGTGTAGGTAGTTGTGTACTGAGTGCACTTTTTTTTCCCATACGGGTTTGCAAGTTTCCGAAATTTTCCCATAGGTATTTGAGCCAGTAGGGCAAGAGAGTTTGTTTGTTTGTTAGCGAGTTCGTTATTTTGTTTGTTAGTTAGTTTCTAGTGTAGGTAGCTGTGTACTGAGTGCACTTTTGTTTCCCATACGGGTTTGCAAGTTTCCAAAATTTTCCCACAGGCTTTTGAGCCGATAGGGTCAGAGAGTTGGTGAGTCAGGTGGGTAGGTAGGTATATCTGGCTGAACTGCACAAGCTCCCAACAAACGTATGGAGAGCACCCCTGCTGTCAACAACGTCTGCGGCTGCACAAGATGAGGGCCCGTCTGAAGGAGCTGCAAGAATCCAATGCCAAGCAAGAAAACCTGGCGACTGAGCGACTGAGGCAGGATCCAGCTGTGCGAGCCTCACTCCTGCTGAGCAGGGTGTCCGGCGTGGATGTGAGCCCTGGCTGCAGCTGTGAGGGGACCGTGGCCCCGCCAGGTGCCAAAGGAAGAAGACTTGCTGCTGCTGCTGCTGCTGCTGCTGCGTCAGGGCACTACTTACCTGTTGTGGTTGTTCTCTCACTGCACAGTCACATCCGACGTTCTGCTCACTCAAACAAAGGAATGTATTACTTTAGCCAGTTGCGAGTCACCAATTTCCAGTTATTTCTACCTCCTCTTTTGTTTGATACATTCCAGAAAGCCTCTGTAACTGCAGATTTAGCAAGTTTCAGAGAGGTTTTAGAAAGAACCGCCTTGATTCTGCCACTTGATCTGTTACAGACTTAACGTTGAACTTGGAGATGTTCATCAATACATTCCCTCCTTTCCACCTGAAATTAATAACAGTAAAATAAACCTGAGAATGCCAAGAAGATGCTTCCTGTGTCGCTTTCTTTTGAGATGTAATCAACATCTTAATAAAAGAAAAATTGATCATGGAGTGTTCTGTACATTACTATGAATAACTAAAGATTGTGGTATTCTAATCGGCTATAGTGGTGGTCTTGTTGGTTTTTGTGAATTTCTAAAACTGGGTCTGTGAATGCGTGGAGGGCTGAGACTTTGTTTCCTTTTCTCCGCCATTCTTTCTACGTGGACTTCCGAGGGTCACTAGATATGTTTGTGCCACCTTTCCACATTTGTGAACTGAGACTAGTACTGTTTCCCTACTTTAAGGGTAAATATATAGGATTGACATTACCTCAGAGAGTAGCTGTTTTAGCCTAAAGCCTGATGTGCATTCGATACCAAGAGCAGAAACTTCATTCCAAAGGCTCCTGTCACCGCCCTTTGGCTTCTACGCGGTTGCACACGCTGCAAAAGGCACATGTTGAGCTGCAAGAATTTCCTCTAGGGACACAGGTAATAAAATGGCCATTCTAAAATGACTCTCACCCAGCTCTTCTTGGCACATTTCCTCCATGCAGTGAAAGGGTGAACCTTGCCATCAACCTCTGTGAAGTCACACTCTACTTTAAGTGGTTGAAACACAGCTCTGGGGCAAGCAGGACCCTCAATTGCTCCTCTGTGACACTTCCTTCCTTGCCTCCCTGCCTCCCTTCTAGAAAATGTAACACAACAGCTTGGGTTTGGATTTTGGGCTTCTCCTGGCTTTGCTTCACAGATTTGGAGCCAGAGAGACAAGAAGACTGGCCCGAGGAGGCAGAAGGACAGCTTTCTTGTCTCTACCAAGTGTCTAAGGCACGCCAGGAAGAGTGGGAAGTGGGCAGGATGTAACTGCAACCCCCTGGGTGGCACTCTTCTGATCTGCTCTGTTTCTTGGAGTTTCTCCTCCATGTTTTAGAGGCTGGGGTCTAAAAGACAGTACCAACCACCACCTTTTAGCCAGGTACTCTGTGAAGAACAAAGTTGGTGTGAAAAAGCTGGAGTCAGGGAAAAAAGGCAAGGGATGGAGTTCTACGGAAACTCCACCTCTGGACTCCGTCACCAGGGTGCATCCTCTTTGTCCCTGTCCCGTAACAAGAGAGAGCCTTTCCACCTGCACCGCGGCTTGGGCTGGAGGAAACATGCCCTCCTCATCCTCATGGCAGCGGCAACAGGAGACGCGCGGCAAGAGCGTGGGACCGACTGTGGATGGCAGGGGTACGGGCGTGAAGCATCCCGGGACGCATCCGCACTTTGGGACTTGTGATCCAAAGCAGCTAGACCAGGCTTCTGGAAAGCAACGTGGCAGAATATGTCCTGGGGGTCCTGGTGCACACCAAGTTGACCAGGAACCAGCAAGGTGAGCTGACTCACGTGCAGCATATGCCCTAGCAGCTAAAAAATGCTTTTGCCATAAACCACCATTATGTTCTTCCCCTAATACGCTCCCCAAATCCAGCCTGGGCCCTTTAGTAGGTGACCAATATCAAGAAGATAAAGCTCTGTATCCTGTGTACACACTTTCAAAAGAAGGCATTTTCAATTCTGACCATCTTCGAACACGGCTTGCTCATATGACATGACAACTACTTCTAGGCAGTTGCACATGCTGCAGAAGGCACGTGTTGAGCTGCAAGAATTTCCGCTAAGGACACAGGTAAGAAAATGGCCATTTGAAGGCATTTCCTGCAGGCTGGAGAAAAACGGGTAGCAAGTGCTGAGGTGATTTCCACATTTAAATGTTTAAATTAGTGTTTCCTGAAGTTTGCCAAATGGAGATGGTTAGAACAAGACGCAGTAAAAAAATAAACAAGAACAAAGCGCGTTCCTTAGCCCCAGTATTTGCTCTTCACTGCACAAGCTACCCAAAATGTGCGGAGAATGCTCCCACTAGGTCTCAGTCATGGGGATACAGGACACAAACCTCCTTGGAGGAAGAGGTAATAAAATGGGCATTTGAAGGCGTTTCCTGCAGGTTGGAGAAAACGGGTAGCAAGCACTGGGATGAAATCCATATCTCATGAACACACAAGGAAACGGGTGAGGCATTCGACCCTCCTGAGACGCTGCTGCTCTATGCCCTTCTTACTGCATTAGAAGGAACGCGTATGCGGAGCTGCATCACACAAGCCAGCTGTGCGCTTTTCCCTGTTTGGTTGGTCAGGTAGTCTGGAGCGGTGACAGACCTATTAGGTGTGAACTGTATCACAATCCCGTCACTTCTCAGCATGACAGTTCTCAGGAGCCACTTGCTTTGAGCCCTATGAAAGCCAAAACGAACCAAACCTGGAGAAGACATCATAGCAGAAGTCCTGAAGAACCTCCAAGGTCAACTTAGAGAGGTTTTCATGGAAGATAAGAAACAGTGAGACGGAGGCGATGACCAGTCTGTAATGCAGCTTACAGAAATATGATGGTTACATAGAGAAACCTTGTATTCCATGGGCAGTTTTGTTGTATCAAAATGTATTTACTAGAGAGAGACGTGCTTCACGATAGAATGAAAAGACGTAATCCGAAAGGTGATGTGAAAAAGCGAGATTCTTCATCTCAGACTGTGCTGGTGCTCGACAGCACACAAAGAGCGGTCGCTTGCTTGGCGCTCTTCAAATCACGCCAGTGGTAAATGGGTAGGGCACAATGAATTAGCTGCAGGCAGTCAGGCGCTTTGCTGTGGGCACAACCTGTTGCTTTCAGCACGCCGGTTGACCAGACGCTGCCTGTGAAACTCACTCAGGTATTAAACGGAAGGCAGGAGCGATGGGTGGAGCTACGTATTTGCTGTTTCATGCCTGCTTTAAAAATGTCTCTTCACTTTGGCCGATGTCTTGTAGTATTTAGATATGTTATATATTAATACATTTTCTTCAATAAAAGAGTGTTTCTTTGCGGTAAACAGACATGAGACACATCCTTTCTTCAAAGGTCAAAAGCTTGTTTCACTAAGTCCATTGTGTTTTTTGAAACTTGCCAAATGGAGATGGTTAGAACAAGACACAGTAAAAAAATAAACAAGATCAAAGCGTGTTCCTCAGCCCCCAATATTTGCTCTTAACGGCACAAGCTACCCAAAATGTGCGGAGAATGCTCCCACTGGGTCTCAGCTATGGGGATACAGGACACAAACCTCCCTGGCGCAAGAGGGAACTACAACCAGGCTGGGGTTCGGTTCACTGTGACTTGGGCGTCTGTGTTGGGACTTGGTTTCCACAAAGCCGTTAGAGTGAGTGGGCAGCAAGGGGTCGATGACAGAACCCCTCCCTGGGCATGGTTTGGGAATGACCTGAGATTCTAGAGGGGATGTTTTCTGAGCTCCGGCTGTCCCCTCAGAAGGGCCAGACTATCCCTAGGTCCTGCGTCACATCTGCTGATCCCTAGGTGCTGGTTTCGTTACGGCATCTGAAACGGCATTAAGCTGCCTGCGTGTAGGAAATCCAACATAGGCCTCAGTCGATACGCTCCCTTAAGTCTAAAGGTGTCCCAAAGATGTCTGCTTAAGGACAGCAGGAATAAGTCCTTTCTCCGCTAACTAGAATGGGATCTTGGCAGTTCTTTCACATGCAAAGCTGCAATAGAGCTGTGTAAATTGGGAGGAGCTGAATGCCCAATTTGGTATCTGGTGCTGGAGTGGGTGGCCTCAGCACCTCTGGCTCCTTCTCAAAAACTACTACTCTATCGTACGTCAAAGGTGACTTAGTGGAGTTCCCAGCCTAGATCTCCAGGATTCAGCTGGCACGTGCCACGGGAAAGAGCGATGTTTTGTTTGCAGAGCCTCATGGAGCGGGCTATGGCTGTCCCTGTCCAAATGCGACTCAGGTGCCTTGGCAATATCCAGGGAGAAATGGAAGGGCTTGGAGAGATTCTTACGGAAAGCTCATGTGCTGTCAGCTGTTGCGTGTCACCAGACCGAGGAAAAACATCTATTTTTTGTAAGCAATTGCTCACGCTTCCATGCCAATGCCGTATTTACGTCATACTTCAGGCGACCATGCTCTCTTGTGAAGCTGGAACTTCTGCACACGTGCTTTCCTGTCCCTGGTGCAGAATGGTAAGAGAGCATGAGTGCTCGGGAGGGCTGAGCGGGCTGTTGAGGAGGGACAGACAGGGCAGGTGAGGTCGGGGGAGTCGCAGGGTATGTAAGGGAGAGGTTTGACTTGGCAGCCCTTACGGTTAGGGGTGGTGTAGTTGAGAGCCTGTGAGTGAGGATTGGGGGCTGGAATACAAAGGAGGTTCATTGTGGGTGCCCATTATCAATCGGCCAGCCAGGATGATAGCACTGGTGAGTTCTTGCCTAGGAAATGCGGAGAAATGTCTGGCAATGCTACGGGCATGAAGCATCCTGGGACACGTGCGCACGGACTTGCGACCCAAAGCAGCTTGGCAGGGCTGCTGGCAAAGAGCGTGGCACAAAAGGTCCTGGCTCCTGGTGGACAGCAAGTTGAGCAGGAGCCAGCGAGGTGGCCCTGGCCCAAGGCGGCAGCCAGTGGTGCCCTGGGCTGCACGGGGCAAAGCCTTGCCAGCAGCTGAAGGGAGGGGACCCTTCCCCTCTGCTCAGCGCTGCTGAGGCCAGGCCTGAAGTGCTGAGGCCAGGCCTGAAGTGCTGTGCCCAGGGCTGGGCTCCCAGTGCGCGAGAGACATGGGCATAGTGGGGAGAGCCCCCAGTGCCCCTCCCCCACCACTGGGCTCAGAATGTTGGGCTCTGTTGACCCGGCGCTGTCCCGGCAACGCTTCTGTGCCAACTCGGAGTGTCAGGGGTAAGAGCCAAGCTCTTACCCTGCAGCACCGGGACGGCACTGGGGCGCTCTTCGCCAGATTTTTCCACCACCTCGCGCCCCGCAAGCGTGCCCAGCGAGAGGCAGCTCTTGGTTCCGTGGCGATGGGCCAGGTGAATTGCTGCCGCGGCTCCAGGTAGGCTCCCCCCAGGCACGGCTCGGGGACACCCCAGAACAGCCGGACCGTGCAGCAGCCGATTTTCTCACGCCCAACGCCATCTGCTCCGCAGGGACGAGCTTGAGCCTGAGCCCCAGCACCCACGCGTGCCCAACGCTGGAAGTGGCCAGTTGGCTGGTGAGTTTGCAGAAGACTAGGGCAGGACGGCCCTTCCCTCCTCCTCTTGCAGACGGGCACTCAGGCTGCACTGGGGCTGCTGCTGCCCTTCCCGCAGGGCACCTCTGTCCCCGTTACTCTGCGGCAGGAGAGACCTGAGCCCTCGGGATCCCTCTTTGCCAAAGGACACTTGTCCCGTGCGCTCCAGGGTCCAGGAGCGCTGGCCAGGCGCTTCTGCTCCACCTCTCTTTGCTCTCTTCTCCTTGGCAGATGGTGGCGCCCGCAGCAGGAGGAGGAGGTGGCTGCCCTGGCACTTTGTGCGGCCAGGGACCTCGGCGGCTGCAGAGGCACCGGGGCCGTCGGGCTCTGCCCGCACGGGACTTCTCTTTGGCCGGCCCCTGGCGGATCTCTGCAGCCGGGACGGCATGCTGCCCCAGCCCATGCAGGTAAGCAAGCCCGGCCAGGGGGTCCCCATCCTGCTGGCTCCTCTGGAGAGGCACTGTCCCCATGGCAGGCATCCCAGATGAGTCCTGGGGACAAAGCACGCTCCTCTCCACGTCACCCATCTCCAGCCAGCCCTCTGTTCTGCCCCAGTGAGGGCAGCAGACCCATCCCCACTCACTCCTGCACCTGAGGAAGCTCGGCCTCTCCCAGGGCCTGTCTCCAGACCAGCAACGTCCTCCTTCCTCCCCTGCAGGACCTGCTGGCTCTGCTGCAAGAACAGGGGCCATCCACGGAGGGGATCTTCCGGCTGGCAGCCAGCGAGCGTGCCTCCCGTGAGATCAGGGAGGCCCTGGACAGCGGGACCGAGGTCCACCTGGCGAGCCAGCCGGTGCACGTCCTGGCTGTCATCTTGAAGGTGAGCCCTGCTGACCTGGAGTCCCGCAGCTCCCGGCTCTGGTGCTGCTGACGGACACCTGCCCGAGCAGGAGCCCAAAGCCAGGAGCTGCTCGGCACCCAGCGTGCTGGGGTTGCTGCCCGTGCTCCCGGCAGCAGCGCTCACAGCCTGACACGCAGCCCTTGGCGTTGCAGGACTTCCTGCGCAAGATCCCCTCCAAGCTCCTCGTGGCGGAGCTCTACCAGGAGTGGATGGCCGCCCTGCAGAAGAGCAGCAGGGAGGAGAGGCTGGTGGGGCTGAAAGAGTAAGTGTGGCCAGCAGCCTGGCTGCTCCGCAGGGACTGGCAGAGCCCGGCACTTGCCTGCAAAGCCACAGCCCGCCTGAAAAAGATGCAGGCGTTGGGGCTGGCTCCTTGTGCAAAGGGACCCTGGCCAGAAGGGCAGGCAGGGAGGGAGGTGGCAATATCTCAGGGAAGGCAGCCCCTCTGCTGTAGAGCCGGCTTGGCCAAGGAGCCTTCCCTGGGGTGGGCTTGGCTGACATCAGCATGGGACACCAGTCTTGACAACACCTACTTCATCTCTGAACGTTGGGTTCCTGTTCCCGCAGGGTGGCCTGCAAGTTACCCGAGGCCAACCTCCTCCTCCTCAACACCTTGCTGCGGCTGCTGCAGAACATCAGCAGCAACGCCACCATCACCAAGATGTCAGCCAGCAACCTGGCCATCTGCGTGGGGCCCAACCTCCTCGGCCCGCCAGAGGAGGACACCCTCCCTCTGGACACGCTGGTACGGGTGACAGCGAAGGTACGTTGCGTTTCCCAGCCCGCTGCAGCCTTCCAGGCCCACGCCAGCTTTGCTCTTCAGAGGTTCCTAGCTGCCTCCTCTCTTCAGCCAATGTTGGCAGGGGAGCTGCTGGGAAGAGCGGCCGCCCAGCTGCAGCTTTCTGTGCGCAAGGCAGGATGAGGGGTGGGAAGGGCCGTTGGAGCCATTTGCAGCCAGCGCGTTGGAAACCAATGGTTTACTGTGTGCAGGTCACCCAGCTGGTAGAGTTCCTCATTCACCACCGCGAGGAACTCTTTGAGGCCGAGGAGGAGCGGGAGGTGGAGGAAGAGGGGGCTGGGCTCGCCGCTGGAGGGGCCGAGGAGTCGCCGGCAGCAGGAGCAGGGGCAAAAAGTGCCCAGGTAGGTGAGGTCCACAAACAGCATGAGAGAATGCCTCCCCCCTCAGAAGGTGGGATTGCCACTGTAGGGACAAGCAAGTTCATCCACCAACCTGCCGCTTTGCACAAGTGCAGAGTGAGGCTGATGCAGGTTGGCCATCACTCTTGGTGCAGTGATGCCAGCAGAAGTGGCACAGCTGGGCTGAGCAAAGCCATCCAAGGGATCTGCCTTTTAGAGCTGAGCTGGAAAACGGGCAGCGGTCATCTTCTACGTTTCCATTGCAGGTGCCTGCAGTCGCTGCAGGAAGCGAAGGCCAGAACAGCTCCTCTGGGCAGAGCAGGTAACATGAGCTAGCTGTGATTTAGAGTAGAATTGATTCCTGTTTGTCATGGCTTTACCTGCCTAACAATCCTTTTGGACGGAAAGCTTGCCAGGCTCTTCGCGGGAGGGGGGAAATCCTTCCCCCCGGAAGAGAAAACTCCCCCGCGAAGAGGAGGGCGATGGCCAGCCCAGCAAGCGCCGGAGGAGGCTGGAACCAGAGCGCTCAGGAGCAGGCGACTGAGCCAAGCCAGGTGGGGCGAGAAGAGCAAGGAGCCCTGGTGTGTGAAAGAGCCTGCTCTCCCTCTTTCCAATTGTCATGCTGCTCTGAGTCTAGCAAACATCTCTGTGGTGCCCAGAGATGGCTCCAGAGAGGAAGCGTTCACCTTCCCTTGGGAGAAGGCAGATGTCTGGAGGCAAAGAGCACTCCAGGGTTGGCGGTTTTCATTTGACACTTAGAATCCTAGAATCAAAGACGAGTTTGGGTTGGAAGGGACCTTCCAGGTCACCTAATCCAACTCCCCTGCAAGCAGCAGGGACACCTTCAATGAGATCAGGTTACTCAGAGCCCCATCCAGCCTGGCCTTGAATGTTTCCAGGGATGGGGCATCTACCACCTGTTTGGGCCACCTGTGCCAGTATTTCACCGCGCCCATTGTAAAACAGTTCTTCCACTTGCCTTTGTCTTTGTGCTTGTCTTGGTCTTTCTCTTGGTTCCTCCTTCCTTTCCTCTGGTTCGGTTTTACTCTCCCTTCTTACTGCAGCTGTACCCAGGCCCGGCCCTTGAAGCATAGATTTGTACGGCAGTTGAGTCAAAAGCCCCTGTGTCCCGTGAAGCCTCCCCGAACTCGCACAATCTAAATCATTGATGGCAAAACATCAAAGCCTAATACCCAGCCCTAAGGAACCCTGCAGAGGAGAACTGTGGATGGGGATTGCCTATCCCGGCAAAGCACGAGTTGCTTGTTCTCCTCTCAGCCTTGTACTTAATGCCCGTCTTTTCCCCCCCTCTTTCTCAAGGCAGGTTGAAGAGCTGACGGAGGAAGTCGCCCTCGTGTTGCCACCCTCACGTTGGCTCGGCCGGACGGTCCAGAGTTTGTTTGTTAGTTGGTTAGTTTGCAAGTTAGTCAGTTAGTTTGTTTGTTCGTTTGTTACTTAGCGAGTTAGTTAGTTTGTTAGTTAGTTAGTTTGTTAGTTCGTTACTTACCGAGTTAGCTAGTTTGTTAGTTAGTTAGTTTGTTAGTTTGTTACTTAACGAGTTAGCTAGTTTGTTAGTTAGTTTGTTAGTTTCTAGTGTAGGTAGCTGTGTACTGAATGCACTTTTTTTTCCCATACGGGTTTGCAAGTTTCCGAAATTTTCCCATAGGTATTTGAGCCAGTAGGGCAAGAGAGTTTGTTTGTTTGTTAGCGAGTTCGTTATTTTGTTTGTTAGTTAGTTTCTAGTGTAGGTAGCTGTGTACTGAGTGCACTTTTGTTTCACATACGGGTTTGCAAGTTTCCAAAATTTTCCCACAGGCTTTTGAGCCGATAGGGTCAGAGAGTTGGTGAGTCAGGTGGGTAGGTAGGTATATTTGGCTGAACTGCACAAGCTCCCAACAAACGTATGGAGAGCACCCCTGCTGTCAACAACGTCTGCGGCTGCACAAGATGAGGGCCCGTCTGAAGGAGCTGCAAGAATCCAATGCCAAGCAAGAAAACCTGGCGACTGAGCGACTGAGGCAGGATCCAGCTGTGCGAGCCTCACTCCTGCTGAGCAGGGTGTCCGGCGTGGATGTGAGCCCTGGCTGCAGCTGTGAGGGGACCGTGGCCCCGCCAGGTGCCAAAGGAAGAAGACTTGCTGCTGCTGCTGCTGCTGCTGCTGCGTCAGGGCACTACTTACCTGTTGTGGTTGTTCTCTCACTGCACAGTCACATCCGACGTTCTGCTCACTCAAACAAAGGAATGTATTACTTTAGCCAGTTGCGAGTCACCAATTTCCAGTTATTTCTACCTCCTCTTTTGTTTGATACATTCCAGAAAGCCTCTGTAACTGCAGATTTAGCAAGTTTCAGAGAGGTTTTAGAAAGAACCGCCTTGATT
This sequence comes from Patagioenas fasciata, assembly GCF_037038585.1. Lineage (NCBI taxonomy): Eukaryota > Metazoa > Chordata > Aves > Columbiformes > Columbidae > Patagioenas > Patagioenas fasciata. The sequence goes on along the minus strand of NC_092520.1, from coordinate 193,701,666 downwards.
CTGCCACTTGATCTGTTACAGACTTAACGTTGAACTTGGAGATGTTCATCAATACATTCCCTCCTTTCCACCTGAAATTAATAACAGTAAAATAAACCTGAGAATGCCAAGAAGATGCTTCCTGTGTCGCTTTCTTTTGAGATGTAATCAACATCTTAATAAAAGAAAAATTGATCATGGAGTGTTCTGTACATTACTATGAATAACTAAAGATTGTGGTATTCTAATCGGCTATAGTGGTGGTCTTGTTGGTTTTTGTGAATTTCTAAAACTGGGTCTGTGAATGCGTGGAGGGCTGAGACTTTGTTTCCTTTTCTCCGCCATTCTTTCTACGTGGACTTCCGAGGGTCACTAGATATGTTTGTGCCACCTTTCCACATTTGTGAACTGAGACTAGTACTGTTTCCCTACTTTAAGGGTAAATATATAGGATTGACATTACCTCAGAGAGTAGCTGTTTTAGCCTAAAGCCTGATGTGCATTCGATACCAAGAGCAGAAACTTCATTCCAAAGGCTCCTGTCACCGCCCTTTGGCTTCTACGCGGTTGCACACGCTGCAAAAGGCACATGTTGAGCTGCAAGAATTTCCTCTAGGGACACAGGTAATAAAATGGCCATTCTAAAATGACTCTCACCCAGCTCTTCTTGGCACATTTCCTCCATGCAGTGAAAGGGTGAACCTTGCCATCAACCTCTGTGAAGTCACACTCTACTTTAAGTGGTTGAAACACAGCTCTGGGGCAAGCAGGACCCTCAATTGCTCCTCTGTGACACTTCCTTCCTTGCCTCCCTGCCTCCCTTCTAGAAAATGTAACACAACAGCTTGGGTTTGGATTTTGGGCTTCTCCTGGCTTTGCTTCACAGATTTGGAGCCAGAGAGACAAGAAGACTGGCCCGAGGAGGCAGAAGGACAGCTTTCTTGTCTCTACCAAGTGTCTAAGGCACGCCAGGAAGAGTGGGAAGTGGGCAGGATGTAACTGCAACCCCCTGGGTGGCACTCTTCTGATCTGCTCTGTTTCTTGGAGTTTCTCCTCCATGTTTTAGAGGCTGGGGTCTAAAAGACAGTACCAACCACCACCTTTTAGCCAGGTACTCTGTGAAGAACAAAGTTGGTGTGAAAAAGCTGGAGTCAGGGAAAAAAGGCAAGGGATGGAGTTCTACGGAAACTCCACCTCTGGACTCCGTCACCAGGGTGCATCCTCTTTCTCCCTGGCCCGTAACAAGAGAGAGCCTTTCCACCTGCACCGCGGCTTGGGCTGAAGGAAACATGCCCTCCTCATCCTCATGGCAGCGGCAACAGGAGACGCGCGGCAAGAGCGTGGGACCGACTGTGGATGGCAGGGGTACGGGCGTGAAGCATCCCGGGACGCATCCGCACTTTGGGACTTGTGATCCAAAGCAGCTAGACCAGGCTTCTGGAAAGCAACGTGGCAGAATATGTCCTGGGGGTCCTGGTGCACACCAAGTTGACCAGGAACCAGCAAGGTGAGCTGACTCACGTGCAGCATATGCCCTAGCAGCTAAAAAATGCTTTTGCCATAAACCACCATTATGTTCTTCCCCTAATACGCTCCCCAAATCCAGCCTGGGCCCTTTAGTAGGTGACCAATATCAAGAAGATAAAGCTCTGTATCCTGTGTACACACTTTCAAAAGAAGGCATTTTCAATTCTGACCATCTTCGAACACGGCTTGCTCATATGACATGACAACTACTTCTAGGCAGTTGCACATGCTGCAGAAGGCACGTGTTGAGCTGCAAGAATTTCCGCTAAGGACACAGGTAAGAAAATGGCCATTTGAAGGCATTTCCTGCAGGCTGGAGAAAAACGGGTAGCAAGTGCTGAGGTGATTTCCACATTTAAATGTTTAAATTAGTGTTTCCTGAAGTTTGCCAAATGGAGATGGTTAGAACAAGACGCAGTAAAAAAATAAACAAGAACAAAGCGCGTTCCTTAGCCCCAGTATTTGCTCTTCACTGCACAAGCTACCCAAAATGTGCGGAGAATGCTCCCACTAGGTCTCAGTCATGGGGATACAGGACACAAACCTCCTTGGAGGAAGAGGTAATAAAATGGGCATTTGAAGGCGTTTCCTGCAGGTTGGAGAAAACGGGTAGCAAGCACTGGGATGAAATCCATATCTCATGAACACACAAGGAAATGGGTGAGGCATTCGACCCTCCTGAGACGCTGCTGCTCTATGCCCTTCTTACTGCATTAGAAGGAACGTGTATGCGGAGCTGCATCACACAAGCCAGCTGTGCGCTTTTCCCTGTTTGGTTGGTCAGGTAGTCTGGAGCGGTGACAGACCTATTAGGTGTGAACTGTATCACAATCCCGTCACTTCTCAGCATGACAGTTCTCAGGAGCCACTTGCTTTGAGCCCTATGAAAGCCAAAACGAACCAAACCTGGAGAAGACATCATAGCAGAAGTCCTGAAGAACCTCCAAGGTCAACTTAGAGAGGTTTTCATGGAAGATAAGAAACAGTGAGACGGAGGCGATGACCAGTCTGTAATGCAGCTTACAGAAATATGATGGTTACATAGAGAAACCTTGTATTCCATGGGCAGTTTTGTTGTATCAAAATGTATTTACTAGAGAGAGACGTGCTTCACGATAGAATGAAAAGACGTAATCCGAAAGGTGATGTGAAAAAGCGAGATTCTTCATCTCAGACTGTGCTGGTGCTCGACAGCACACAAAGAGCGGTCGCTTGCTTGGCGCTCTTCAAATCACGCCAGTGGTAAATGGGTAGGGCACAATGAATTAGCTGCAGGCAGTCAGGCGCTTTGCTGTGGGCACAACCTGTTGCTTTCAGCACGCCGGTTGACCAGACGCTGCCTGTGAAACTCACTCAGGTATTAAACGGAAGGCAGGAGCGATGGGTGGAGCTACGTATTTGCTGTTTCATGCCTGCTTTAAAAATGTCTCTTCACTTTGGCCGATGTCTTGTAGTATTTAGATATGTTATATATTAATACATTTTCTTCAATAAAAGAGTGTTTCTTTGCGGTAAACAGACATGAGACACATCCTTTCTTCAAAGGTCAAAAGCTTGTTTCACTAAGTCCATTGTGTTTTTTGAAACTTGCCAAATGGAGATGGTTAGAACAAGACACAGTAAAAAAATAAACAAGATCAAAGCGTGTTCCTCAGCCCCCAATATTTGCTCTTAACGGCACAAGCTACCCAAAATGTGCGGAGAATGCTCCCACTGGGTCTCAGCTATGGGGATACAGGACACAAACCTCCCTGGCGCAAGAGGGAACTACAACCAGGCTGGGGTTCGGTTCACTGTGACTTGGGCGTCTGTGTTGGGACTTGGTTTCCACAAAGCCGTTAGAGTGAGTGGGCAGCAAGGGCTCGATGACAGAACCCCTCCCTGGGCATGGTTTGGGAATGACCTGAGATTCTAGAGGGGATGTTTTCTGAGCTCCGGCTGTCCCCTCAGAAGGGCCAGACTATCCCTAGGTCCTGCGTCACATCTGCTGATCCCTAGGTGCTGGTTTCGTTACGGCATCTGAAACGGCATTAAGCTGCCTGCGTGTAGGAAATCCAACATAGGCCTCAGTCGATACACTCCCTTAAGTCTAAAGGTGTCCCAAAGATGTCTGCTTAAGGACAGCAGGAATAAGTCCTTTCTCCGCTAACTAGAATGGGATCTTGGCAGTTCTTTCACATGCAAAGCTGCAATAGAGCTGTGTAAATTGGGAGGAGCTGAATGCCCAATTTGGTATCTGGTGCTGGAGTGGGTGGCCTCAGCACCTCTGGCTCCTTCTCAAAAACTACTACTCTATCGTACGTCAAAGGTGACTTAGTGGAGTTCCCAGCCTAGATCTCCAGGATTCAGCTGGCACGTGCCACGGGAAAGAGCGATGTTTTGTTTGCAGAGCCTCATGGAGCGGGCTATGGCTGTCCCTGTCCAAATGCGACTCAGGTGCCTTGGCAATATCCAGGGAGAAATGGAAGGGCTTGGAGAGATTCTTACGGAAAGCTCATGTGCTGTCAGCTGTTGCGTGTCACCAGACCGAGGAAAAACATCTATTTTTTGTAAGCAATCGCTCACGCTTCCATGCCAATGCCGTATTTACGTCATACTTCAGGCGACCATGCTCTCTTGTGAAGCTGGAACTTCTGCACACGCGCTTTCCTGTCCCTGGTGCAGAATTGTAAGAGAGCATGAGTGCTCGGGAGGGCTGAGCGGGCTGTTGAGGAGGGACAGACAGGGCAGGTGAGGTCGGGGGAGTCGCAGGGTATGTAAGGGAGAGGTTTGACTTGGCAGCCCTTACGGTTAGGGGTGGTGTAGTTGAGAGCCTGTGAGTGAGGATTGGGGGCTGGAATACAAAGGAGGTTCATTGTGGGTGCCCATTATCAATCGGCCAGCCAGGATGATAGCACTGGTGAGTTCTTGCCTAGGAAATGCGGAGAAATGTCTGGCAATGCTACGGGCATGAAGCATCCTGGGACACGTGCGCACGGACTTGCGACCCAAAGCAGCTTGGCAGGGCTGCTGGCAAAGAGCATGGCACAAAAGGTCCTGGCTCCTGGTGGACAGCAAGTTGAGCAGGAGCCAGCGAGGTGGCCCTGGCCCAAGGCGGCAGCCAGTGGTGCCCTGGGCTGCACGGGGCAAAGCCTTGCCAGCAGCTGAAGGGAGGGGACCCTTCCCCTCTGCTCAGCGCTGCTGAGGCCAGGCCTGAAGTGCTGAGGCCAGGCCTGAAGTGCTGTGCCCAGGGCTGGGCTCCCAGTGCGCGAGAGACATGGGCATAGTGGGGAGAGCCCCCAGTGCCCCTCCCCCACCACTGGGCTCAGAATGTTGGGCTCTGTTGACCCGGCGCTGTCCCGGCAACGCTTCTGTGCCAACTCGGAGTGTCAGGGGTAAGAGCCAAGCTCTTACCCTGCAGCACCGGGACGGCACTGGGGCGCTCTTCGCCAGATTTTTCCACCACCTCGCGCCCCGCAAGCGTGCCCAGCGAGAGGCAGCTCTTGGTTCCGTGGCGATGGGCCAGGTGAATTGCTGCCGCGGCTCCAGGTAGGCTCCCCCCAGGCACGGCTCGGGGACACCCCAGAACAGCCGGACCGTGCAGCAGCCGATTTTCTCACGCCCAACGCCATCTGCTCCGCAGGGACGAGCTTGAGCCTGAGCCCCAGCACCCACGCGTGCCCAACGCTGGAAGTGGCCAGTTGGCTGGTGAGTTTGCAGAAGACTAGGGCAGGACGGCCCTTCCCTCCTCCTCTTGCAGACGGGCACTCAGGCTGCACTGGGGCTGCTGCTGCCCTTCCCGCAGGGCACCTCTGTCCCCGTTACTCTGCGGCAGGAGAGACCTGAGCCCTCGGGATCCCTCTTTGCCAAAGGACACTTGTCCCGTGCGCTCCAGGGTCCAGGAGCGCTGGCCAGGCGCTTCTGCTCCACCTCTCTTTGCTCTCTTCTCCTTGGCAGATGGTGGCGCCCGCAGCAGGAGGAGGAGGTGGCTGCCCTGGCACTTTGTGCGGCCAGGGACCTCGGCGGCTGCAGAGGCACCGGGGCCGTCGGGCTCTGCCCGCACGGGACTTCTCTTTGGCCGGCCCCTGGCGGATCTCTGCAGCCGGGACGGCATGCTGCCCCAGCCCATGCAGGTAAGCAAGCCCGGCCAGGGGGTCCCCATCCTGCTGGCTCCTCTGGAGAGGCACTGTCCCCATGGCAGGCATCCCAGATGAGTCCTGGGGACAAAGCACGCTCCTCTCCACGTCACCCATCTCCAGCCAGCCCTCTGTTCTGCCCCAGTGAGGGCAGCAGACCCATCCCCACTCACTCCTGCACCTGAGGAAGCTCGGCCTCTCCCAGGGCCTGTCTCCAGACCAGCAACGTCCTCCTTCCTCCCCTGCAGGACCTGCTGGCTCTGCTGCAAGAACAGGGGCCATCCACGGAGGGGATCTTCCGGCTGGCGGCCAGCGAGCGTGCCTCCCGTGAGATCAGGGAGGCCCTGGACAGCGGGACCGAGGTCCACCTGGCGAGCCAGCCGGTGCACGTCCTGGCTGTCATCTTGAAGGTGAGCCCTGCTGACCTGGAGTCCCGCAGCTCCCGCCTCTGGCGCTGCTGACGGGCACCTGCCCGAGCAGGAGCCCAAAGCCAGGAGCTGCTCGGCACCCAGCGTGCTGGGGTTGCTGCCCGTGCTCCCGGCAGCAGCGCTCACAGCCTGACACGCAGCCCTTGGCGTTGCAGGACTTCCTGCGCAAGATCCCCTCCAAGCTCCTCGTGGCGGAGCTCTACCAGGAGTGGATGGCCGCCCTGCAGAAGAGCAGCAGGGAGGAGAGGCTGGTGGGGCTGAAAGAGTAAGTGTGGCCAGCAGCCTGGCTGCTCCGCAGGGACTGGCAGAGCCCAGCACTCGCCTGCAAAGCCACAGCCCGCCTGAAAAAGATGCAGGCGTTGGGGCTGGCTCCTTGTGCAAAGGGACCCTGGCCAGAAGGGCAGGCAGGGAGGGAGGTGGCAATATCTCAGGGAAGGCAGCCCCTCTGCTGTAGAGCCGGCTTGGCCAAGGAGCCTTCCCTGGGGTGGGCTTGGCTGACATCAGCATGGGACACCAGTCTTGACAACACCAACTTCATCTCTGAACGTTGGGTTCCTGTTCCCACAGGGTGGCCCGCAAGTTACCCGAGGCCAACCTCCTCCTCCTCAACACCTTGCTGCGGCTGCTGCAGAACATCAGCAGCAACGCCACCATCACCAAGATGTCAGCCAGCAACCTGGCCATCTGCGTGGGGCCCAACCTCCTCGGCCCGCCAGAGGAGGACACCCTCCCTCTGGACACGCTGGTACGGGTGACAGCGAAGGTACGTTGCGTTTCCCAGCCCGCTGCAGCCTTCCAGGCCCACGCCAGCTTTGCTCTTCAGAGGTTCCTAGCTGCCTCCTCTCTTCAGCCAATGTTGGCAGGGGAGCTGCTGGGAAGAGCGGCCGCCCAGCTGCAGCTTTCTGTGCGCAAGGCAGGATGAGGGGTGGGAAGGGCCGTTGGAGCCATTTGCAGCCAGCGCGTTGGAAACCAATGGTTTACTGTGTGCAGGTCACCCAGCTGGTAGAGTTCCTCATTCACCACCGCGAGGAACTCTTTGAGGCCGAGGAGGAGCGGGAGGTGGAGGAAGAGGGGGCTGGGCTCGCCGCTGGAGGGGCCGAGGAGTCGCCGGCAGCAGGAGCAGGGGCAAAAAGTGCCCAGGTAGGTGAGGTCCACAAACAGCATGAGAGAATGCCTCCCCCCTCAGAAGGTGGGATTGCCACTGTAGGGACAAGCAAGTTCATCCACCAACCTGCCGCTTTGCACAAGTGCAGAGTGAGGCTGATGCAGGTTGGCCATCACTCTTGGTGCAGTGATGCCAGCAGAAGTGGCACAGCTGGGCTGAGCAAAGCCATCCAAGGGATCTGCCTTTTAGAGCTGAGCTGGAAAACGGGCAGCGGTCATCTTCTACGTTTCCATTGCAGGTGCCTGCAGTCGCTGCAGGAAGCGAAGGCCAGAACAGCTCCTCTGGGCAGAGCAGGTAACATGAGCTAGCTGTGATTTAGAGTAGAATTGATTCCTGTTTGTCATGGCTTTACCTGCCTAACAATCCTTTTGGACGGAAAGCTTGCCAGGCTCTTCGCGGGAGGGGGGAAATCCTTCCCCCCGGAAGAGAAAACTCCCCCGCGAAGAGGAGGGCGATGGCCAGCCCAGCAAGCGCCGGAGGAGGCTGGAACCAGAGCGCTCAGGAGCAGGCGACTGAGCCAAGCCAGGTGGGGCGAGAAGAGCAAGGAGCCCTGGTGTGTGAAAGAGCCTGCTCTCCCTCTTTCCAATTGTCATGCTGCTCTGAGTCTAGCAAACATCTCTGTGGTGCCCAGAGATGGCTCCAGAGAGGAAGCGTTCACCTTCCCTTGGGAGAAGGCAGATGTCTGGAGGCAAAGAGCACTCCAGGGTTGGCGGTTTTCATTTGACACTTAGAATCCTAGAATCAAAGACGAGTTTGGGTTGGAAGGGACCTTCCAGGTCACCTAATCCAACTCCCCTGCAAGCAGCAGGGACACCTTCAATGAGATCAGGTTACTCAGAGCCCCATCCAGCCTGGCCTTGAATGTTTCCAGGGATGGGGCATCTACCACCTCTTTGGGCCACCTGTGCCAGTATTTCACCGCGCCCATTGTAAAACAGTTCTTCCACTTGCCTTTGTCTTTGTGCTTGTCTTGGTCTTTCTCTTGGTTCCTCCTTCCTTTCCTCTGGTTCGGTTTTACTCTCCCTTCTTACTGCAGCTGTACCCAGGCCCGGCCCTTGAAGCATAGATTTGTACGGCAGTTGAGTCAAAAGCCCCTGTGTCCCGTGAAGCCTCCCCGAACTCGCACAATCTAAATCATTGATGGCAAAACATCAAAGCCTAATACCCAGCCCTAAGGAACCCTGCAGAGGAGAACTGTGGATGGGGATTGCCTATCCCGGCAAAGCACGAGTTGCTTGTTCTCCTCTCAGCCTTGTACTTAATGCCCGTCTTTTCCCCCCCTCTTTCTCAAGGCAGGTTGAAGAGCTGACGGAGGAAGTCGCCCTCGTGTTGCCACCCTCACGTTGGCTCGGCCGGACGGTCCAGAGTTTGTTTGTTAGTTGGTTAGTTTGCAAGTTAGTCAGTTAGTTTGTTTGTTCGTTTGTTACTTAGCGAGTTAGTTAGTTTGTTAGTTAGTTAGTTTGTTAGTTCGTTACTTACCGAGTTAGCTAGTTTGTTAGTTAGTTAGTTTGTTAGTTTGTTACTTAACGAGTTAGCTAGTTTGTTAGTTAGTTTGTTAGTTTCTAGTGTAGGTAGCTGTGTACTGAGTGCACTTTTTTTTCCCATACGGGTTTGCAAGTTTCCGAAATTTTCCCATAGGTATTTGAGCCAGTAGGGCAAGAGAGTTTGTTTGTTTGTTAGCGAGTTCGTTATTTTGTTTGTTAGTTAGTTTCTAGTGTAGGTAGCTGTGTACTGAGTGCACTTTTGTTTCACATACGGGTTTGCAAGTTTCCAAAATTTTCCCACAGGCTTTTGAGCCGATAGGGTCAGAGAGTTGGTGAGTCAGGTGGGTAGGTAGGTATATTTGGCTGAACTGCACAAGCTCCCAACAAACGTATGGAGAGCACCCCTGCTGTCAACAACGTCTGCGGCTGCACAAGATGAGGGCCCGTCTGAAGGAGCTGCAAGAATCCAATGCCAAGCAAGAAAACCTGGCGACTGAGCGACTGAGGCAGGATCCAGCTGTGCGAGCCTCACTCCTGCTGAGCAGGGTGTCCGGCGTGGATGTGAGCCCTGGCTGCAGCTGTGAGGGGACCGTGGCCCCGCCAGGTGCCAAAGGAAGAAGACTTGCTGCTGCTGCTGCTGCTGCTGCGTCAGGGCACTACTTACCTGTTGTGGTTGTTCTCTCACTGCACAGTCACATCCGACATTCTGCTCACTCAAACAAAGGAATGTATTACTTTAGCCAGTTGCGAGTCACCAATTTCCAGTTATTTCTACCTCCTCTTTTGTTTGATACATTCCAGAAAGCCTCTGTAACTGCAGATTTAGCAAGTTTCAGAGAGGTTTTAGAAAGAACCGCCTTGATTCTGCCACTTGATCTGTTACAGACTTAACGTTGAACTTGGAGATGTTCATCAATACATTCCCTCCTTTCCACCTGAAATTAATAACAGTAAAATAAACCTGAGAATGCCAAGAAGATGCTTCCTGTGTCGCTTTCTTTTGAGATGTAATCAACATCTTAATAAAAGAAAAATTGATCATGGAGTGTTCTGTACATTACTATGAATAACTAAAGATTGTGGTATTCTAATCGGCTATAGTGGTGGTCTTGTTGGTTTTTGTGAATTTCTAAAACTGGGTCTGTGAATACGTGGAGGGCTGAGACTTTGTTTCCTTTTCTCCGCCATTCTTTCTACGTGGACTTCCGAGGGTCACTAGATATGTTTGTGCCACCTTTCCACATTTGTGAACTGAGACTAGTACTGTTTCCCTACTTTAAGGGTAAATATATAGGATTGACATTACCTCAGAGAGTAGCTGTTTTAGCCTAAAGCCTGATGTGCATTCGATACCAAGAGCAGAAACTTCATTCCAAAGGCTCCTGTCACCGCCCTTTGGCTTCTACGCGGTTGCACACGCTGCAAAAGGCACATGTTGAGCTGCAAGAATTTCCTCTAGGGACACAGGTAATAAAATGGCCATTCTAAAATGACTCTCACCCAGCTCTTCTTGGCACATTTCCTCCATGCAGTGAAAGGGTGAACCTTGCCATCAACCTCTGTGAAGTCACACTCTACTTTAAGTGGTTGAAACACAGCTCTGGGGCAAGCAGGACCCTCAATTGCTCCTCTGTGACACTTCCTTCCTTGCCTCCCTGCCTCCCTTCTAGAAAATGTAACACAACAGCTTGGGTTTGGATTTTGGGCTTCTCCTGGCTTTGCTTCACAGATTTGGAGCCAGAGAGACAAGAAGACTGGCCCGAGGAGGCAGAAGGACAGCTTTCTTGTCTCTACCAAGTGTCTAAGGCACGCCAGGAAGAGTGGGAAGTGGGCAGGATGTAACTGCAACCCCCTGGGTGGCACTCTTCTGATCTGCTCTGTTTCTTGGAGTTTCTCCTCCATGTTTTAGAGGCTGGGGTCTAAAAGACAGTACCAACCACCACCTTTTAGCCAGGTACTCTGTGAAGAACAAAGTTGGTGTGAAAAAGCTGGAGTCAGGGAAAAAAGGCAAGGGATGGAGTTCTACGGAAACTCCACCTCTGGACTCCGTCACCAGGGTGCATCCTCTTTCTCCCTGGCCCGTAACAAGAGAGAGCCTTTCCACCTGCACCGCGGCTTGGGCTGAAGGAAACATGCCCTCCTCATCCTCATGGCAGCGGCAACAGGAGACGCGCGGCAAGAGCGTGGGACCGACTGTGGATGGCAGGGGTACGGGCGTGAAGCATCCCGGGACGCATCCGCACTTTGGGACTTGTGATCCAAAGCAGCTAGACCAGGCTTCTGGAAAGCAACGTGGCAGAATATGTCCTGGGGGTCCTGGTGCACACCAAGTTGACCAGGAACCAGCAAGGTGAGCTGACTCACGTGCAGCATATGCCCTAGCAGCTAAAAAATGCTTTTGCCATAAACCACCATTATGTTCTTCCCCTAATACGCTCCCCAAATCCAGCCTGGGCCCTTTAGTAGGTGACCAATATCAAGAAGATAAAGCTCTGTATCCTGTGTACACACTTTCAAAAGAAGGCATTTTCAATTCTGACCATCTTCGAACACGGCTTGCTCATATGACATGACAACTACTTCTAGGCAGTTGCACATGCTGCAGAAGGCACGTGTTGAGCTGCAAGAATTTCCGCTAAGGACACAGGTAAGAAAATGGCCATTTGAAGGCATTTCCTGCAGGCTGGAGAAAAACGGGTAGCAAGTGCTGAGGTGATTTCCACATTTAAATGTTTAAATTAGTGTTTCCTGAAGTTTGCCAAATGGAGATGGTTAGAACAAGACGCAGTAAAAAAATAAACAAGAACAAAGCGCGTTCCTTAGCCCCAGTATTTGCTCTTCACTGCACAAGCTACCCAAAATGTGCGGAGAATGCTCCCACTAGGTCTCAGTCATGGGGATACAGGACACAAACCTCCTTGGAGGAAGAGGTAATAAAATGGGCATTTGAAGGCGTTTCCTGCAGGTTGGAGAAAACGGGTAGCAAGCACTGGGATGAAATCCATATCTCATGAACACACAAGGAAATGGGTGAGGCATTCGACCCTCCTGAGACGCTGCTGCTCTATGCCCTTCTTACTGCATTAGAAGGAACGCGTATGCGGAGCTGCATCACACAAGCCAGCTGTGCGCTTTTCCCTGTTTGGTTGGTCAGGTAGTCTGGAGCGGTGACAGACCTATTAGGTGTGAACTGTATCACAATCCCGTCACTTCTCAGCATGACAGTTCTCAGGAGCCACTTGCTTTGAGCCCTATGAAAGCCAAAACGAACCAAACCTGGAGAAGACATCATAGCAGAAGTCCTGAAGAACCTCCAAGGTCAACTTAGAGAGGTTTTCATGGAAGATAAGAAACAGTGAGACGGAGGCGATGACCAGTCTGTAATGCAGCTTACAGAAATATGATGGTTACATAGAGAAACCTTGTATTCCATGGGCAGTTTTGTTGTATCAAAATGTATTTACTAGAGAGAGACGTGCTTCACGATAGAATGAAAAGACGTAATCCGAAAGGTGATGTGAAAAAGCGAGATTCTTCATCTCAGACTGTGCTGGTGCTCGACAGCACACAAAGAGCGGTCGCTTGCTTGGCGCTCTTCAAATCACGCCAGTGGTAAATGGGTAGGGCACAATGAATTAGCTGCAGGCAGTCAGGCGCTTTGCTGTGGGCACAACCTGTTGCTTTCAGCACGCCGGTTGACCAGACGCTGCCTGTGAAACTCACTCAGGTATTAAACGGAAGGCAGGAGCGACGGGTGGAGCTACGTATTTGCTGTTTCATGCCTGCTTTAAAAATGTCTCTTCACTTTGGCCGATGTCTTGTAGTATTTAGATATGTTATATATTAATACATTTTCTTCAATAAAAGAGTGTTTCTTTGCGGTAAACAGACATGAGACACATCCTTTCTTCAAAGGTCAAAAGCTTGTTTCACTAAGTCCATTGTGTTTTTTGAAACTTGCCAAATGGAGATGGTTAGAACAAGACACAGTAAAAAAATAAACAAGATCAAAGCGTGTTCCTCAGCCCCCAATATTTGCTCTTAACGGCACAAGCTACCCAAAATGTGCGGAGAATGCTCCCACTGGGTCTCAGCTATGGGGATACAGGACACAAACCTCCCTGGCGCAAGAGGGAACTACAACCAGGCTGGGGTTCGGTTCACTGTGACTTGGGCGTCTGTGTTGGGACTTGGTTTCCACAAAGCCGTTAGAGTGAGTGGGCAGCAAGGGGTCGATGACAGAACCCCTCCCTGGGCATGGTTTGGGAATGACCTGAGATTCTAGAGGGGATGTTTTCTGAGCTCCGGCTGTCCCCTCAGAAGGGCCAGACTATCCCTAGGTCCTGCGTCACATCTGCTGATCCCTAGGTGCTGGTTTCGTTACGGCATCTGAAACGGCATTAAGCTGCCTGCGTGTAGGAAATCCAACATAGGCCTCAGTCGATACGCTCCCTTAAGTCTAAAGGTGTCCCAAAGATGTCTGCTTAAGGACAGCAGGAATAAGTCCTTTCTCCGCTAACTAGAATGGGATCTTGGCAGTTCTTTCACATGCAAAGCTGCAATAGAGCTGTGTAAATTGGGAGGAGCTGAATGCCCAATTTGGTATCTGGTGCTGGAGTGGGTGGCCTCAGCACCTCTGGCTCCTTCTCAAAAACTACTACTCTATCGTACGTCAAAGGTGACTTAGTGGAGTTCCCAGCCTAGATCTCCAGGATTCAGCTGGCACGTGCCACGGGAAAGAGCGATGTTTTGTTTGCAGAGCCTCATGGAGCGGGCTATGGCTGTCCCTGTCCAAATGCGACTCAGGTGCCTTGGCAATATCCAGGGAGAAATGGAAGGGCTTGGAGAGATTCTTACGGAAAGCTCATGTGCTGTCAGCTGTTGCGTGTCACCAGACCGAGGAAAAACATCTATTTTTTGTAAGCAATCGCTCACGCTTCCATGCCAATGCCGTATTTACGTCATACTTCAGGCGACCATGCTCTCTTGTGAAGCTGGAACTTCTGCACACGCGCTTTCCTGTCCCTGGTGCAGAATGGTAAGAGAGCATGAGTGCTCGGGAGGGCTGAGCGGGCTGTTGAGGAGGGACAGACAGGGCAGGTGAGGTCGGGGGAGTCGCAGGGTATGTAAGGGAGAGGTTTGACTTGGCAGCCCTTACGGTTAGGGGTGGTGTAGTTGAGAGCCTGTGAGTGAGGATTGGGGGCTGGAATACAAAGGAGGTTCATTGTGGGTGCCCATTATCAATCGGCCAGCCAGGATGATAGCACTGGTGAGTTCTTGCCTAGGAAATGCGGAGAAATGTCTGGCAATGCTACGGGCATGAAGCATCCTGGGACACGTGCGCACGGACTTGCGACCCAAAGCAGCTTGGCAGGGCTGCTGGCAAAGAGCGTGGCACAAAAGGTCCTGGCTCCTGGTGGACAGCAAGTTGAGCAGGAGCCAGCGAGGTGGCCCTGGCCCAAGGCGGCAGCCAGTGGTGCCCTGGGCTGCACGGGGCAAAGCCTTGCCAGCAGCTGAAGGGAGGGGACCCTTCCCCTCTGCTCAGCGCTGCTGAGGCCAGGCCTGAAGTGCTGAGGCCAGGCCTGAAGTGCTGTGCCCAGGGCTGGGCTCCCAGTGCGCGAGAGACATGGGCATAGTGGGGAGAGCCCCCAGTGCCCCTCCCCCACCACTGGGCTCAGAATGTTGGGCTCTGTTGACCCGGCGCTGTCCCGGCAACGCTTCTGTGCCAACTCGGAGTGTCAGGGGTAAGAGCCAAGCTCTTACCCTGCAGCACCGGGACGGCACTGGGGCGCTCTTCGCCAGATTTTTCCACCACCTCGCGCCCCGCAAGCGTGCCCAGCGAGAGGCAGCTCTTGGTTCCGTGGCGATGGGCCAAGTGAATTGCTGCCGCGGCTCCAGGTAGGCTCCCCCCAGGCACGGCTCGGGGACACCCCAGAACAGCCGGACCGTGCAGCAGCCGATTTTCTCACGCCCAACGCCATCTGCTCCGCAGGGACGAGCTTGAGCCTGAGCCCCAGCACCCACGCGTGCCCAACGCTGGAAGTGGCCAGTTGGCTGGTGAGTTTGCAGAAGACTAGGGCAGGACGGCCCTTCCCTCCTCCTCTTGCAGACGGGCACTCAGGCTGCACTGGGGCTGCTGCTGCCCTTCCCGCAGGGCACCTCTGTCCCCGTTACTCTGCGGCAGGAGAGACCTGAGCCCTCGGGATCCCTCTTTGCCAAAGGACACTTGTCCCGTGCGCTCCAGGGTCCAGGAGCGCTGGCCAGGCGCTTCTGCTCCACCTCTCTTTGCTCTCTTCTCCTTGGCAGATGGTGGCGCCCGCAGCAGGAGGAGGAGGTGGCTGCCCTGGCACTTTGTGCGGCCAGGGACCTCGGCGGCTGCAGAGGCACCGGGGCCGTCGGGCTCTGCCCGCACGGGACTTCTCTTTGGCCGGCCCCTGGCGGATCTCTGCAGCCGGGACGGCATGCTGCCCCAGCCCATGCAGGTAAGCAAGCCCGGCCAGGGGGTCCCCATCCTGCTGGCTCCTCTGGAGAGGCACTGTCCCCATGGCAGGCATCCCAGATGAGTCCTGGGGACAAAGCACGCTCCTCTCCACGTCACCCATCTCCAGCCAGCCCTCTGTTCT
Organism: Patagioenas fasciata; assembly: GCF_037038585.1. Classification (NCBI taxonomy): domain Eukaryota; kingdom Metazoa; phylum Chordata; class Aves; order Columbiformes; family Columbidae; genus Patagioenas; species Patagioenas fasciata. The sequence continues at coordinate 193,686,345 of NC_092520.1, read as the reverse complement.
GCCCCAGTGAGGGCAGCAGACCCATCCCCACTCACTCCTGCACCTGAGGAAGCTCGGCCTCTCCCAGGGCCTGTCTCCAGACCAGCAACGTCCTCCTTCCTCCCCTGCAGGACCTGCTGGCTCTGCTGCAAGAACAGGGGCCATCCACGGAGGGGATCTTCCGGCTGGCGGCCAGCGAGCGTGCCTCCCGTGAGATCAGGGAGGCCCTGGACAGCGGGACCGAGGTCCACCTGGCGAGCCAGCCGGTGCACGTCCTGGCTGTCATCTTGAAGGTGAGCCCTGCTGACCTGGAGTCCCGCAGCTCCCGCCTCTGGCGCTGCTGACGGGCACCTGCCCGAGCAGGAGCCCAAAGCCAGGAGCTGCTCGGCACCCAGCGTGCTGGGGTTGCTGCCCGTGCTCCCGGCAGCAGCGCTCACAGCCTGACACGCAGCCCTTGGCGTTGCAGGACTTCCTGCGCAAGATCCCCTCCAAGCTCCTCGTGGCGGAGCTCTACCAGGAGTGGATGGCCGCCCTGCAGAAGAGCAGCAGGGAGGAGAGGCTGGTGGGGCTGAAAGAGTAAGTGTGGCCAGCAGCCTGGCTGCTCCGCAGGGACTGGCAGAGCCCGGCACTCGCCTGCAAAGCCACAGCCCGCCTGAAAAAGATGCAGGCGTTGGGGCTGGCTCCTTGTGCAAAGGGACCCTGGCCAGAAGGGCAGGCAGGGAGGGAGGTGGCAATATCTCAGGGAAGGCAGCCCCTCTGCTGTAGAGCCGGCTTGGCCAAGGAGCCTTCCCTGGGGTGGGCTTGGCTGACATCAGCATGGGACACCAGTCTTGACAACACCAACTTCATCTCTGAACGTTGGGTTCCTGTTCCCACAGGGTGGCCCGCAAGTTACCCGAGGCCAACCTCCTCCTCCTCAACACCTTGCTGCGGCTGCTGCAGAACATCAGCAGCAACGCCACCATCACCAAGATGTCAGCCAGCAACCTGGCCATCTGCGTGGGGCCCAACCTCCTCGGCCCGCCAGAGGAGGACACCCTCCCTCTGGACACGCTGGTACGGGTGACAGCGAAGGTACGTTGCGTTTCCCAGCCCGCTGCAGCCTTCCAGGCCCACGCCAGCTTTGCTCTTCAGAGGTTCCTAGCTGCCTCCTCTCTTCAGCCAATGTTGGCAGGGGAGCTGCTGGGAAGAGCGGCCGCCCAGCTGCAGCTTTCTGTGCGCAAGGCAGGATGAGGGGTGGGAAGGGCCGTTGGAGCCATTTGCAGCCAGCGCGTTGGAAACCAATGGTTTACTGTGTGCAGGTCACCCAGCTGGTAGAGTTCCTCATTCACCACCGCGAGGAACTCTTTGAGGCCGAGGAGGAGCGGGAGGTGGAGGAAGAGGGGGCTGGGCTCGCCGCTGGAGGGGCCGAGGAGTCGCCGGCAGCAGGAGCAGGGGCAAAAAGTGCCCAGGTAGGTGAGGTCCACAAACAGCATGAGAGAATGCCTCCCCCCTCAGAAGGTGGGATTGCCACTGTAGGGACAAGCAAGTTCATCCACCAACCTGCCGCTTTGCACAAGTGCAGAGTGAGGCTGATGCAGGTTGGCCATCACTCTTGGTGCAGTGATGCCAGCAGAAGTGGCACAGCTGGGCTGAGCAAAGCCATCCAAGGGATCTGCCTTTTAGAGCTGAGCTGGAAAACGGGCAGCGGTCATCTTCTACGTTTCCATTGCAGGTGCCTGCAGTCGCTGCAGGAAGCGAAGGCCAGAACAGCTCCTCTGGGCAGAGCAGGTAACATGAGCTAGCTGTGATTTAGAGTAGAATTGATTCCTGTTTGTCATGGCTTTACCTGCCTAACAATCCTTTTGGACGGAAAGCTTGCCAGGCTCTTCGCGGGAGGGGGGAAATCCTTCCCCCCGGAAGAGAAAACTCCCCCGCGAAGAGGAGGGCGATGGCCAGCCCAGCAAGCGCCGGAGGAGGCTGGAACCAGAGCGCTCAGGAGCAGGCGACTGAGCCAAGCCAGGTGGGGCGAGAAGAGCAAGGAGCCCTGGTGTGTGAAAGAGCCTGCTCTCCCTCTTTCCAATTGTCATGCTGCTCTGAGTCTAGCAAACATCTCTGTGGTGCCCAGAGATGGCTCCAGAGAGGAAGCGTTCACCTTCCCTTGGGAGAAGGCAGATGTCTGGAGGCAAAGAGCACTCCAGGGTTGGCGGTTTTCATTTGACACTTAGAATCCTAGAATCAAAGACGAGTTTGGGTTGGAAGGGACCTTCCAGGTCACCTAATCCAACTCCCCTGCAAGCAGCAGGGACACCTTCAATGAGATCAGGTTACTCAGAGCCCCATCCAGCCTGGCCTTGAATGTTTCCAGGGATGGGGCATCTACCACCTCTTTGGGCCACCTGTGCCAGTATTTCACCGCGCCCATTGTAAAACAGTTCTTCCACTTGCCTTTGTCTTTGTGCTTGTCTTGGTCTTTCTCTTGGTTCCTCCTTCCTTTCCTCTGGTTCGGTTTTACTCTCCCTTCTTACTGCAGCTGTACCCAGGCCCGGCCCTTGAAGCATAGATTTGTACGGCAGTTGAGTCAAAAGCCCCTGTGTCCCGTGAAGCCTCCCCGAACTCGCACAATCTAAATCATTGATGGCAAAACATCAAAGCCTAATACCCAGCCCTAAGGAACCCTGCAGAGGAGAACTGTGGATGGGGATTGCCTATCCCGGCAAAGCACGAGTTGCTTGTTCTCCTCTCAGCCTTGTACTTAATGCCCGTCTTTTCCCCCCCTCTTTCTCAAGGCAGGTTGAAGAGCTGACGGAGGAAGTCGCCCTCGTGTTGCCACCCTCACGTTGGCTCGGCCGGACGGTCCAGAGTTTGTTTGTTAGTTGGTTAGTTTGCAAGTTAGTCAGTTAGTTTGTTTGTTCGTTTGTTACTTAGCGAGTTAGTTAGTTTGTTAGTTAGTTAGTTTGTTAGTTCGTTACTTACCGAGTTAGCTAGTTTGTTAGTTAGTTAGTTTGTTAGTTTGTTACTTAACGAGTTAGCTAGTTTGTTAGTTAGTTTGTTAGTTTCTAGTGTAGGTAGCTGTGTACTGAGTGCACTTTTTTTTCCCATACGGGTTTGCAAGTTTCCGAAATTTTCCCATAGGTATTTGAGCCAGTAGGGCAAGAGAGTTTGTTTGTTTGTTAGCGAGTTCGTTATTTTGTTTGTTAGTTAGTTTCTAGTGTAGGTAGCTGTGTACTGAGTGCACTTTTGTTTCACATACGGGTTTGCAAGTTTCCAAAATTTTCCCACAGGCTTTTGAGCCGATAGGGTCAGAGAGTTGGTGAGTCAGGTGGGTAGGTAGGTATATTTGGCTGAACTGCACAAGCTCCCAACAAACGTATGGAGAGCACCCCTGCTGTCAACAACGTCTGCGGCTGCACAAGATGAGGGCCCGTCTGAAGGAGCTGCAAGAATCCAATGCCAAGCAAGAAAACCTGGCGACTGAGCGACTGAGGCAGGATCCAGCTGTGCGAGCCTCACTCCTGCTGAGCAGGGTGTCCGGCGTGGATGTGAGCCCTGGCTGCAGCTGTGAGGGGACCGTGGCCCCGCCAGGTGCCAAAGGAAGAAGACTTGCTGCTGCTGCTGCTGCTGCTGCGTCAGGGCACTACTTACCTGTTGTGGTTGTTCTCTCACTGCACAGTCACATCCGACATTCTGCTCACTCAAACAAAGGAATGTATTACTTTAGCCAGTTGCGAGTCACCAATTTCCAGTTATTTCTACCTCCTCTTTTGTTTGATACATTCCAGAAAGCCTCTGTAACTGCAGATTTAGCAAGTTTCAGAGAGGTTTTAGAAAGAACCGCCTTGATTCTGCCACTTGATCTGTTACAGACTTAACGTTGAACTTGGAGATGTTCATCAATACATTCCCTCCTTTCCACCTGAAATTAATAACAGTAAAATAAACCTGAGAATGCCAAGAAGATGCTTCCTGTGTCGCTTTCTTTTGAGATGTAATCAACATCTTAATAAAAGAAAAATTGATCATGGAGTGTTCTGTACATTACTATGAATAACTAAAGATTGTGGTATTCTAATCGGCTATAGTGGTGGTCTTGTTGGTTTTTGTGAATTTCTAAAACTGGGTCTGTGAATACGTGGAGGGCTGAGACTTTGTTTCCTTTTCTCCGCCATTCTTTCTACGTGGACTTCCGAGGGTCACTAGATATGTTTGTGCCACCTTTCCACATTTGTGAACTGAGACTAGTACTGTTTCCCTACTTTAAGGGTAAATATATAGGATTGACATTACCTCAGAGAGTAGCTGTTTTAGCCTAAAGCCTGATGTGCATTCGATACCAAGAGCAGAAACTTCATTCCAAAGGCTCCTGTCACCGCCCTTTGGCTTCTACGCGGTTGCACACGCTGCAAAAGGCACATGTTGAGCTGCAAGAATTTCCTCTAGGGACACAGGTAATAAAATGGCCATTCTAAAATGACTCTCACCCAGCTCTTCTTGGCACATTTCCTCCATGCAGTGAAAGGGTGAACCTTGCCATCAACCTCTGTGAAGTCACACTCTACTTTAAGTGGTTGAAACACAGCTCTGGGGCAAGCAGGACCCTCAATTGCTCCTCTGTGACACTTCCTTCCTTGCCTCCCTGCCTCCCTTCTAGAAAATGTAACACAACAGCTTGGGTTTGGATTTTGGGCTTCTCCTGGCTTTGCTTCACAGATTTGGAGCCAGAGAGACAAGAAGACTGGCCCGAGGAGGCAGAAGGACAGCTTTCTTGTCTCTACCAAGTGTCTAAGGCACGCCAGGAAGAGTGGGAAGTGGGCAGGATGTAACTGCAACCCCCTGGGTGGCACTCTTCTGATCTGCTCTGTTTCTTGGAGTTTCTCCTCCATGTTTTAGAGGCTGGGGTCTAAAAGACAGTACCAACCACCACCTTTTAGCCAGGTACTCTGTGAAGAACAAAGTTGGTGTGAAAAAGCTGGAGTCAGGGAAAAAAGGCAAGGGATGGAGTTCTACGGAAACTCCACCTCTGGACTCCGTCACCAGGGTGCATCCTCTTTCTCCCTGGCCCGTAACAAGAGAGAGCCTTTCCACCTGCACCGCGGCTTGGGCTGAAGGAAACATGCCCTCCTCATCCTCATGGCAGCGGCAACAGGAGACGCGCGGCAAGAGCGTGGGACCGACTGTGGATGGCAGGGGTACGGGCGTGAAGCATCCCGGGACGCATCCGCATTTTGGGACTTGTGATCCAAAGCAGCTAGACCAGGCTTCTGGAAAGCAACGTGGCAGAATATGTCCTGGGGGTCCTGGTGCACACCAAGTTGACCAGGAACCAGCAAGGTGAGCTGACTCACGTGCAGCATATGCCCTAGCAGCTAAAAAATGCTTTTGCCATAAACCACCATTATGTTCTTCCCCTAATACGCTCCCCAAATCCAGCCTGGGCCCTTTAGTAGGTGACCAATATCAAGAAGATAAAGCTCTGTATCCTGTGTACACACTTTCAAAAGAAGGCATTTTCAATTCTGACCATCTTCGAACACGGCTTGCTCATATGACATGACAACTACTTCTAGGCAGTTGCACATGCTGCAGAAGGCACGTGTTGAGCTGCAAGAATTTCCGCTAAGGACACAGGTAAGAAAATGGCCATTTGAAGGCATTTCCTGCAGGCTGGAGAAAAACGGGTAGCAAGTGCTGAGGTGATTTCCACATTTAAATGTTTAAATTAGTGTTTCCTGAAGTTTGCCAAATGGAGATGGTTAGAACAAGACGCAGTAAAAAAATAAACAAGAACAAAGCGCGTTCCTTAGCCCCAGTATTTGCTCTTCACTGCACAAGCTACCCAAAATGTGCGGAGAATGCTCCCACTAGGTCTCAGTCATGGGGATACAGGACACAAACCTCCTTGGAGGAAGAGGTAATAAAATGGGCATTTGAAGGCGTTTCCTGCAGGTTGGAGAAAACGGGTAGCAAGCACTGGGATGAAATCCATATCTCATGAACACACAAGGAAATGGGTGAGGCATTCGACCCTCCTGAGACGCTGCTGCTCTATGCCCTTCTTACTGCATTAGAAGGAACGCGTATGCGGAGCTGCATCACACAAGCCAGCTGTGCGCTTTTCCCTGTTTGGTTGGTCAGGTAGTCTGGAGCGGTGACAGACCTATTAGGTGTGAACTGTATCACAATCCCGTCACTTCTCAGCATGACAGTTCTCAGGAGCCACTTGCTTTGAGCCCTATGAAAGCCAAAACGAACCAAACCTGGAGAAGACATCATAGCAGAAGTCCTGAAGAACCTCCAAGGTCAACTTAGAGAGGTTTTCATGGAAGATAAGAAACAGTGAGACGGAGGCGATGACCAGTCTGTAATGCAGCTTACAGAAATATGATGGTTACATAGAGAAACCTTGTATTCCATGGGCAGTTTTGTTGTATCAAAATGTATTTACTAGAGAGAGACGTGCTTCACGATAGAATGAAAAGACGTAATCCGAAAGGTGATGTGAAAAAGCGAGATTCTTCATCTCAGACTGTGCTGGTGCTCGACAGCACACAAAGAGCGGTCGCTTGCTTGGCGCTCTTCAAATCACGCCAGTGGTAAATGGGTAGGGCACAATGAATTAGCTGCAGGCAGTCAGGCGCTTTGCTGTGGGCACAACCTGTTGCTTTCAGCACGCCGGTTGACCAGACGCTGCCTGTGAAACTCACTCAGGTATTAAACGGAAGGCAGGAGCGACGGGTGGAGCTACGTATTTGCTGTTTCATGCCTGCTTTAAAAATGTCTCTTCACTTTGGCCGATGTCTTGTAGTATTTAGATATGTTATATATTAATACATTTTCTTCAATAAAAGAGTGTTTCTTTGCGGTAAACAGACATGAGACACATCCTTTCTTCAAAGGTCAAAAGCTTGTTTCACTAAGTCCATTGTGTTTTTTGAAACTTGCCAAATGGAGATGGTTAGAACAAGACACAGTAAAAAAATAAACAAGATCAAAGCGTGTTCCTCAGCCCCCAATATTTGCTCTTAACGGCACAAGCTACCCAAAATGTGCGGAGAATGCTCCCACTGGGTCTCAGCTATGGGGATACAGGACACAAACCTCCCTGGCGCAAGAGGGAACTACAACCAGGCTGGGGTTCGGTTCACTGTGACTTGGGCGTCTGTGTTGGGACTTGGTTTCCACAAAGCCGTTAGAGTGAGTGGGCAGCAAGGGGTCGATGACAGAACCCCTCCCTGGGCATGGTTTGGGAATGACCTGAGATTCTAGAGGGGATGTTTTCTGAGCTCCGGCTGTCCCCTCAGAAGGGCCAGACTATCCCTAGGTCCTGCGTCACATCTGCTGATCCCTAGGTGCTGGTTTCGTTACGGCATCTGAAACGGCATTAAGCTGCCTGCGTGTAGGAAATCCAACATAGGCCTCAGTCGATACGCTCCCTTAAGTCTAAAGGTGTCCCAAAGATGTCTGCTTAAGGACAGCAGGAATAAGTCCTTTCTCCGCTAACTAGAATGGGATCTTGGCAGTTCTTTCACATGCAAAGCTGCAATAGAGCTGTGTAAATTGGGAGGAGCTGAATGCCCAATTTGGTATCTGGTGCTGGAGTGGGTGGCCTCAGCACCTCTGGCTCCTTCTCAAAAACTACTACTCTATCGTACGTCAAAGGTGACTTAGTGGAGTTCCCAGCCTAGATCTCCAGGATTCAGCTGGCACGTGCCACGGGAAAGAGCGATGTTTTGTTTGCAGAGCCTCATGGAGCGGGCTATGGCTGTCCCTGTCCAAATGCGACTCAGGTGCCTTGGCAATATCCAGGGAGAAATGGAAGGGCTTGGAGAGATTCTTACGGAAAGCTCATGTGCTGTCAGCTGTTGCGTGTCACCAGACCGAGGAAAAACATCTATTTTTTGTAAGCAATCGCTCACGCTTCCATGCCAATGCCGTATTTACGTCATACTTCAGGCGACCATGCTCTCTTGTGAAGCTGGAACTTCTGCACACGCGCTTTCCTGTCCCTGGTGCAGAATGGTAAGAGAGCATGAGTGCTCGGGAGGGCTGAGCGGGCTGTTGAGGAGGGACAGACAGGGCAGGTGAGGTCGGGGGAGTCGCAGGGTATGTAAGGGAGAGGTTTGACTTGGCAGCCCTTACGGTTAGGGGTGGTGTAGTTGAGAGCCTGTGAGTGAGGATTGGGGGCTGGAATACAAAGGAGGTTCATTGTGGGTGCCCATTATCAATCGGCCAGCCAGGATGATAGCACTGGTGAGTTCTTGCCTAGGAAATGCGGAGAAATGTCTGGCAATGCTACGGGCATGAAGCATCCTGGGACACGTGCGCACGGACTTGCGACCCAAAGCAGCTTGGCAGGGCTGCTGGCAAAGAGCGTGGCACAAAAGGTCCTGGCTCCTGGTGGACAGCAAGTTGAGCAGGAGCCAGCGAGGTGGCCCTGGCCCAAGGCGGCAGCCAGTGGTGCCCTGGGCTGCACGGGGCAAAGCCTTGCCAGCAGCTGAAGGGAGGGGACCCTTCCCCTCTGCTCAGCGCTGCTGAGGCCAGGCCTGAAGTGCTGAGGCCAGGCCTGAAGTGCTGTGCCCAGGGCTGGGCTCCCAGTGCGCGAGAGACATGGGCATAGTGGGGAGAGCCCCCAGTGCCCCTCCCCCACCACTGGGCTCAGAATGTTGGGCTCTGTTGACCCGGCGCTGTCCCGGCAACGCTTCTGTGCCAACTCGGAGTGTCAGGGGTAAGAGCCAAGCTCTTACCCTGCAGCACCGGGACGGCACTGGGGCGCTCTTCGCCAGATTTTTCCACCACCTCGCGCCCCGCAAGCGTGCCCAGCGAGAGGCAGCTCTTGGTTCCGTGGCGATGGGCCAGGTGAATTGCTGCCGCGGCTCCAGGTAGGCTCCCCCCAGGCACGGCTCGGGGACACCCCAGAACAGCCGGACCGTGCAGCAGCCGATTTTCTCACGCCCAACGCCATCTGCTCCGCAGGGACGAGCTTGAGCCTGAGCCCCAGCACCCACGCGTGCCCAACGCTGGAAGTGGCCAGTTGGCTGGTGAGTTTGCAGAAGACTAGGGCAGGACGGCCCTTCCCTCCTCCTCTTGCAGATGGGCACTCAGGCTGCACTGGGGCTGCTGCTGCCCTTCCCGCAGGGCACCTCTGTCCCCGTTACTCTGCGGCAGGAGAGACCTGAGCCCTCGGGATCCCTCTTTGCCAAAGGACACTTGTCCCGTGCGCTCCAGGGTCCAGGAGCGCTGGCCAGGCGCTTCTGCTCCACCTCTCTTTGCTCTCTTCTCCTTGGCAGATGGTGGCGCCCGCAGCAGGAGGAGGAGGTGGCTGCCCTGGCACTTTGTGCGGCCAGGGACCTCGGCGGCTGCAGAGGCACCGGGGCCGTCGGGCTCTGCCCGCACGGGACTTCTCTTTGGCCGGCCCCTGGCGGATCTCTGCAGCCGGGACGGCATGCTGCCCCAGCCCATGCAGGTAAGCAAGCCCGGCCAGGGGGTCCCCATCCTGCTGGCTCCTCTGGAGAGGCACTGTCCCCATGGCAGGCATCCCAGATGAGTCCTGGGGACAAAGCACGCTCCTCTCCACGTCACCCACCTCCAGCCAGCCCTCTGTTCTGCCCCAGTGAGGGCAGCAGACCCATCCCCACTCACTCCTGCACCTGAGGAAGCTCGGCCTCTCCCAGGGCCTGTCTCCAGACCAGCAACGTCCTCCTTCCTCCCCTGCAGGACCTGCTGGCTCTGCTGCAAGAACAGGGACCATCCACGGAGGGGATCTTCCGGCTGGCGGCCAGCGAGCGTGCCTCCCGTGAGATCAGGGAGGCCCTGGACAGCGGGACCGAGGTCCACCTGGCGAGCCAGCCGGTGCACGTCCTGGCTGTCATCTTGAAGGTGAGCCCTGCTGACCTGGAGTCCTGCAGCTCCCGCCTCTGGCGCTGCTGACGGGCACCTGCCCGAGCAGGAGCCCAAAGCCAGGAGCTGCTCGGCACCCAGCGTGCTGGGGTTGCTGCCCGTGCTCCCGGCAGCAGCGCTCACAGCCTGACGCGCAGCCCTTGGTGTTGCAGGACTTCCTGCGCAAGATCCCCTCCAAGCTCCTCGTGGCGGAGCTCTACCAGGAGTGGATGGCCGCCCTGCAGAAGAGCAGCAGGGAGGAGAGGCTGGTGGGGCTGAAAGAGTAAGTGTGGCCAGCAGCCTGGCTGCTCCGCAGGGACTGGCAGAGCCCGGCACTCGCCTGCAAAGCCACAGCCCGCCTGAAAAAGATGCAGGTGTTGGGGCTGGCTCCTTGCGCAAAGGGACTCTGGCCAGAAGGGCAGGCAGGGAGGGAGGTGGCAATATCTCAGGGAAGGCAGCCCCTCTGCTGTAGAGCTGGCTTGGCCAAGGGGCCTTCCCTGGGGTGGGCTTGGCTGACATCAGCATGGGACACCAGTCTTGACAACACCTACTTCATCTCTGAACGTTGGGTTCCTGTTCCCACAGGGTGGCCCGCAAGTTACCCGAGGCCAACCTCCTCCTCCTCAACACCTTGCTGCGGCTGCTGCAGAACATCAGCAGCAACGCCACCATCACCAAGATGTCAGCCAGCAACCTGGCCATCTGCGTGGGGCCCAACCTCCTCGGCCCGCCAGAGGAGGACACCCTCCCTCTGGACACGCTGGTGCGGGTGACAGCGAAGGTACGCTGCGTTTCCCAGCCCGCTGCAGCCTTCCAGGCCCACGCCAGCTTTGCTCTTCAGAGGTTCCTAGCTGCCTCCTCTCTTCAGCCAATGCTGGCAGGGGAGCTGCTGGGAAGAGCGGCCGCCCAGCTGCAGCTTTCTGTGCGCAAGGCAGGATGAGGGGTGGGAAGGGCCGTTGGAGCCATTTGCAGCCAGCGCGTTGGAAACCAATGGTTTACTGTGTGCAGGTCACCCAGCTGGTAGAGTTCCTCATTCACCACCGCGAGGAACTCTTCGAGGCCGAGGAGGAGCGGGAGGAGGAGGAAGAGGGGGCTGGGCTCGCCGCTGGAGGGGCCGAGGAGTCGCCGGCAGCAGGAGCAGGGGCGGAAAGTGCCCAGGTAGGTGAGGTCCACAAACAGCATGAGAGAATGCCTCCCCCCTCAGAAGGTGGGATTGCCACTGTAGGGACAAGCAAGTTCATCCACCAACCTGCAGCTTTGCACAAGTGCAGAGTGAGGCTGATGCAGGTTGGCCATCACTCTTGGTGCAGTGATGCCAGCAGAAGTGGCACAGCTGGGCTGAGCAAAGCCATCCAAGGGATCTGCCTTTTAGAGCTGAGCTGGAAAACGGGCAGCGGTCATCTTCTACGTTTCCATTGCAGGTGCCTGCAGTCGCTGCAGGAAGCGAAGGCCAGAACAGCTCCTCTGGGCAGAGCAGGTAACATGAGCTAGCTGTGATTTAGAGTAGAATTGATTCCTGTTTGTCATGGCTTTACCTGCCTAACAATCCTTTTGGACGGAAAGCTTGCCAGGCTCTTCGCGGGAGGGGGGAAATCCTTCCCCCCGGAAGAGAAAACTCCCCCGCGAAGAGGAGGGCGATGGCCAGCCCTGCAAGCGCCGGAGGAGGCTGGAACCAGAGAGCTCAGGAGCAGGCGACTGAGCCAAGCCAGGTGGGGCGAGAAGAGCAAGGAGCCCTGGTGTGTGAAAGAGCCTGCTCTCCCTCTTTCCAATTGTCATGCTGCTCTGAGTCTAGCAAACATCTCTGTGGTGCCCAGAGATGGCTCCAGAGAGGAAGCGTTCACCTTCCCTTGGGAGAAGGCAGATGTCTGGAGGCAAAGAGCACTCCAGGGTTGGCGGTTTTCATTTGGCGCTTAGAATCCTAGAATCAAAGACGAGTTTGGGTTGGAAGGGACCTTCCAAGGTCACCTAATCCAACCCCCCTGCAAGCAGCAGGGACACCTTCAATGAGATCAGGTTACTCAGAGCCCCATCCAGCCTGGCCTTGAATGTTTCCAGGGATGGGGCATCTACCACCTCTTTGGGCCACCTGTGCCAGTATTTCACCGCGCCCATTGTAAAACAGTTCTTCCACTTGCCTTTGTCTTTGTGCTTGTCTTGGTCTTTCTCTTGGTTCCTCCTTCCTTTACTCTGGTTCGGTTTTACTCTCCCTTCTTACTGCAGCTGTACCCAGGCCCGGCCCTTGAAGCATAGATTTGTACGGCAGTTGAGTCAAAAGCCCCTGTGTCCCGTGAAGCCTCCCCAAACTCGCACAATCTAAATCATTGATGGCAAAACATCAAAGCCTCATACCTAGCCCTAAGGAACCCTGCAGAGGAGAACTGTGCATGGGGATTGCCTATCCTGGCAAAGCACGAGTTGCTTGTTCTCCTCTCAGCCTTGTACTTAATGCCTGTCTTTTCCCCCCCTCTTTCTCAAGGCAGGTTGAAGAGCTGACTGAGGAAGTCGCCCTCGTGTTGCCACCCTCACGTTGGCTCAGCCGGACGGTCCAGAGTTTGTTTGTTTGTTGGTTAGTTTACAAGTTAGTCAGTTAGTTTGTTTGTTAGTTTGTTACTTAGCGAGTTAGTTAGTTAGTTAGTTAGTTAGTTTGTTAGTTTGTTACTTAGCGAGTTAGCTAGTTTGTTAGTTAGTTTGTTAGTTTCTAGTGTAGGTAGCTGTGTACTGAGTGCACTTTTTTTTCCCATACGGGTTTGCAAGTTTCCGAAATTTTCCCATAGGTTTTTGAGCCAGTAGGGCAAGAGAGTTTGTTTGTTTGTTAGCGAGTTCGTTATTTTGTTTGTTAGTTAGTTTCTAGTGTAGGTAGCTGTGTACTGAGTGCACTTTTGTTTCCCATACGGGTTTGCAAGTTTCCAAAATTTTCCCACAGGCTTTTGAGCCGATAGGGTCAGAGAGTTGGTGAGTCAGGTGGGTAGGTAGGTATATTTGGCTGAACTGCACAAGCTCCCAACAAACATATGGAGAGCACCCCTGCTGTCAACAACGTCTGCGGCTGCACAAGATGAGGGCCCGTCTGAAGGAGCTGCAAGAATCCAATGCCAAGCAAGAAAACCTGGCGACTGAGCGACTGAGGCAGGATCCAGCTGTGCGAGCCTCACTCCTGCTGAGCAGGGTGTCCGGCGTGGATGTGAGCCCTGGCTGCAGCTGTGAGGGGACCGTGGCCCCGCCAGGTGCCAAAGGAAGAAGACTTGCTGCTGCTGCTGCTGCTGCTGCTGCTGTGTCAGGGCACTACTTACCTGTTGTGGTTGTTCTCTCACTGCACAGTCACATCCGACGTTCTGCTCACTCAAACAAAGGAATGTATTACTTTAGCCAGTTGCGAGTCACCAATTTCCAGTTATTTCTACTCCTCTTTTGTTTGATACATTCCAGAAAGCCTCTGTAACTGCAGATTTAGCAAGTTTCAGAGAGGTTTTAGGAAGAACCGCCTTGATTCTGCCACTTGATCTGTTACAGACTTAACGTTGAACTTGGAGATGTTCATCAATACATTCCCTCCTTTCCACCTGAAATTAATAACAGTAAAATAAACCTGAGAATGCCAAGAAGATGCTTCCTGTGTCGCTTTCTTTTGAGATGTAATCAACATCTTAATAAAAGAAAAATTGATCATGGAGTGTTCTGTACATTACTATGAATAACTAAAGATTGTGGTATTCTAATCGGCTATAGTGGTGGTCTTGTTGGTTTTTGTGGATTTCTAAAACTGGGTCTATGAATACGTGGAGGGCTGAGACTTTGTTTGCTTTTCTTCGCCATTCTTTCTGTGTGGACTTCCGAGGGTCACTAGATATGTTTGTGCCACCTTTCCACATTTGTGAACTGAGACTAGTATTGTTTCCCTACTTTAAGGGTAAATATATAGCATTGATATCACCTCAGATAGTAATAGCGTATGTACTAGGTATGATTATATTTTGCAGACATTGATAACGACATTTTTCAAATATTTCTTTCATACTGCTGTGGATGTAAGGTGGGAAATATTTTCCAATATCCTGTTAAATTAAATCAATTTTGAAATAAAAGCAGTTTCCTTTACTTGAAGTTATAGTGAGGTTTGTGTTTTCCTCCAGTAGTCTACCAGTCCAAGGTACCAGTGTTTTCTTCATCCAGGAATAACATATGGTTATTATTCTAAGCTCATGTTGATATTAGATTTTCAATGTGATTGGAACTGCAAACATGTTAGCAATTGGCATCAGAAGTCTTCAAAGTAAATTTAATAAAATACAATATCCTGTTCAGTTATGTCAACAAGGGCTTCTCAGTGTATGTACATTCAGAACAAGGCCATCATCAGAAAAATAAATACAAATTTAACTTCAAAATCATCCCTAATTAAGTAAACAAAAATCTGCATATAATGAGGGAAGGCTGAGATGGGCTATCAATATATAGTGCTATATTTTGCTTTGTGTTTCTCTTGCAATCCATGTAAACGTGTTGCCTGGTGTCACACAACAACTCCATGATACTTTATTCTTATGCATAATACAGCATCATTGAAACACAGACTAATATTGACATGTATAATCAGTAGCTGCAGAGAGCCCGGCACTGTTCCCATTCAAGTCAAAGGCAAATTTCATTATGTGAGTGGGAGCAAGAACACATTGTTCCAAATGCATTAATTTGGGTTTATGTCCTGAATAAATATTAGTTGTAATTTTCTCCTGGTTGACTCTGAAGACACTCCAAAGACAAAAGCAGATGTGGATGTAAAAGCTGGCATACACCAGGCTATCTGCTTTTCTCTGCTGAAGGAAGGCTGTTTAATTGACTATTGGGTTGACTTTCCAAAAAAACCACTAAGTGATCTTTAAAATGATCGTGCATTCCTAATCATGAATTCCTCTAATCACAATCAAACAATATTTATGTATTGGAACAATTACATTAACGAGTTCTCAGTTTGGCTAAAATTGTTTTTACTGTGCATACTAAGTCAATATGAAGAGAACGTGTTACTGATATGGCTTTTAAATTGCCAGGCTTGTAGATGTGTACAAACTTGCACCCACACCTGCAGGGCTGCTTTGCCTGATTCCTGTGAGCTTCAAAACATGGTGAGCACTAATAAAGTGCTTTAAAAATATGCAAATATTTGCAGTTAGGGCAGAACAATATGTAAGTTCTGATTCAGCCATAACTCTTGGTGAACACCTAGAGGAAACAGTTACCAATGCTACCACATGTAAAAGGAGAACACTAATCTCTAGTAAACTATCAGCCTGGCTTAGTATGGGATGCATGTCTTCACAAGCCTTCATTTGCCATCTGCTACTCATCTACAGAGTTTTGTACTGCAATCTGGTGCTGTTCATCTCCCATAAAGCAGCTACACTCAACCCTATCATACTGAAAATACTGCATCCTTCTCCATCACTGTGTTTTCCAGTCATTATTCAATATATTGTGAGGGTGCAACTCACATTATTTGAGAAAAATGGTACAAATTCAGTTGTGCTATTGTATATGAACCTCTCCATCCTATTTGCAGTTTGTTTCTTTGTTTTTTCCACCAGTATGACTCCAGTGCACAGTGGGCTATTCCACAAAGTTGAAAAGCGGAATTTCTACTTTAATAAGAATGTCCTCCTCACTGATGTTATAAAGTCACCTGTCTTTGGACTCTGCTGACCAGACTTTCAATTCTTCAAAGTAAGTGTGTCAGCAAGGCTCCAAATAATGGTCGTAATATAGCTGTAACATGGCAAATTATGCTGCAGATGTTGAGCAGTGTGGAGAATAACGGACCTGATACCCTCTACTGAGGCTTCACAGGGGCTCGATAAACCCAGTGAAACAGTTGTTGCAAGGTTTGGCACGCTGTTCATTTATTGGGCACATTTGGGCCCACAACATACTTTGCTTGCTAAATATCTAGATCAAATTTTCTGCTACTACTACCACTACTATTATTATTATCATTATCATCATCATTATTATTATTATTGTGGCAGGATGGTAAGACAATAATGTGATGTGTTCCAAATTATTCCAAACAGCCATTTGTGTGATCCATGTGATGCACATTCTGTTCAAGAGATGCCATCCGTAAAGAGGGAAAATTTTTCACAGCTTCATCATAATTCAGGATGTGTTCAATACACATTGGATCTTTCAGGCTATTTAGACCATGCATCTACTGAAATTTAATAATATTTCTACTAATGAACCTATATAGTTTATATGAAACTGTTGTGAAAGAGTAGTTTATTACTCCTCAGTTTTTCTTGTCCTTATGGGAGTTCTTATGAACAGAGCTGCATAAGCTGTACCCACAGATTAAGCAATCTTCTTGTACATATATTGCCCTCTTAAAGCAGATAAAGACATAAAACTTTGCATATAGAGTTGTGTAGATATATTATATATGTCTACTAATATTTCAGAAAGAAATATCAGGTGGCACCTCAGTTTCCCTGTTTTATATTATTGTACCTGACTGTACACAGTTAAATCAATGAATGAAAGAAATAGCAGAGATAAAGCTGTTTTGAGAAACAACTAATTGATGGTCCTCAACTTGAGAATTTAAGCCCCTTAATGACACTTTTATAAACTGAAACTTAACAAAGGAAATACTAAATCACTGTAAGATCAGAGGCCCTGGAAAGGAATGAGGTTATCAGCAGTTGCAAGAAGTAAGTGAGACAGGTCCTGACTGCAGCAAGTATATGGCCACACAAAAAGGTGAAGGGAACTGTGCTGGGAAGAGTTTTCAAGGGAAGGCTCCGTGTTGAAAAGGAATACAAGACTGGAAGTGGTTTCCCAGGCAGGTCATTGAGTTACAGGTGCTACATTCACCATCACAAACTTACTGTGTGCCAATTCAAATGTAATTCATTTTCACTGGCCTTATAGGAAAATTTATGAGAGTTTGTACACTACCAGTATATATTTGTACTGGTGCCAGTGCTGCTTTGTGGCCTTTCCTTGGCATTTCCATTTCCCCCAGTGTATTCTAGACATCAACTGTGGCTGTGGTGGCATTCATATTAAATACACTGAGCTCTTTATGTTTCCTGCCTTAAGACAGGCTTACCCTTCCCTGCATGAATCTAAGGAGGACAAGCAAAAACTGTAACAGCTCCTCCTGTGGAGTTGATTATTTTATGAAAAATACAGTGTGACTGTTCTCTGTAGCCATCAGGGAATTATGAAGTAGTCCTTTTTTTTGTACTGTTGTCTATTGTATAAGCCAAAATTAATTATTCCCAATTTCCTTGAGGTTTTACTTAGCCTGTAGCAAAATACAGACTGTCATTTTTGCTTCTTGCTTACTGCTGTCTCCTGTAAAATAACAAACAGGCTGTGTTCTCTTATTGACTGGGACTGTCGGACGCGAATGCCATAGCAGTGGGCTTTCAAAAGTAATGGTCATGCCCATTATTTTCTTTGTGTGAACATCTAAATGACATGACAGTAACCTGTGGTAAAACCTTTTAACATCCCCAGAGTGCATTTGGGGGCTTCTCTCTCAATATGAGCATAATTAAGCTTGGCAGAGGTAAGAGACCTACAAGCAAAAGCAAGAGGCATCTCAATACAATTTTTAATGCATGCAAAGTTATTGCTCCTGTCATGCTAAGGGGAACGAATGCAAGGTGTCTTCACTGGCAAAGGCAGCACATTTGTTCTAAACACTAGCCTGTTTTATAGCAAAATACCTTGGTAAACTAATGTTTCTTAACACTATTTATCATCTTCAATCTCCATTTTATGTAGGATTAGACTGAGTATACATTAAGGAAATTCTTATGACCAGCTAATAAGGCAAATAGGTCCTTAATTTCAGATAACAGAAAGTGATTTTTATGGCACGCTACGGTGTTCTTGAAATCATCGTGGAGATGGGTGTGAGCCCATATTTTACTACTGCCATGGTAACATGCCCCATCTCCCCCCAGTAAGCCTTCTTTATACACCCAGTGGTCCGCCTCTCTTTTGAAATAGTGTGAAACAGTGGATCAGCTTTTAGGCAGCCTCTTCTTCAAGCATAGTTTCTGTTTTCATCTGTTCCAATCTGTTCTGGCTTCCTCCTGAAAGACATCAGCCAACTGCCTTGTCCAGCAGTTTCAACAATTTTTGCTTTGTGATAGAGACCAATATTTTCTTTAAAACCTTGGACTGATTGTAAGCATGGGCATTGAAATGAATTCTCTCTGCCAGTCTTCAGCCCCCATTTAACGCAGAGGTTTAGCAAATAGTGTATCAGTTTTAGCTAATTTTCCTTCTAGAAAGCTCCATGGAAGGCTTTTCCCAGTAGGCGTTTTAGAAGCACCAGGTTTTCTGTAACTTTTCTTCTTTTACTAGTTTTCACAACTTTTGTGTTTCAAAATGTAGAAACAGCAAACCTTGATTCAGGCTTCTTTTGAAAGTGTTTTTGTTATGTATTTTAAAATTCAAGTTGTTTACTGTTTTCTGAACTTAATGGATGCCCCTGAAGAGTGACCATTTACTCCTTCTGCATGATCTGTTTCTTGCTTTTCTGTGTGATGTTGTTGCACCTACCTAGCAGCTTTACAAGTTCTCTCTCCCTTGACTCAGCAACTATTAATGCATTTTTAAGGTCCAAATCAATGTCCAGTTGCCTCACCTTGAGTATCCTACACTAACTCATTTTTTGAAACAAAGATTAGCAACATTTCAAGGACCTAGTGCTAGACTGTGATTTTTCCTCCAATTTAGACAACAAGTATCTTACCAGGAGCTCCGTGGGGTGGTGATTTTTTTGCCTTTATACAAATAGAGACTGCTGTGTTTTGAACCTAACTAGATCCAACTACCTGTGAATGTTGTTGATGTCTCTCCTGAGATACACTGTGGTGTCAGGGCCTGGTTCTGTACCAGTTTTGCTGTATGCCAGACAAAAGAGGCCACGTACATTGTTTGTTACTCCTCCTGAAGTTTCCTGCCCCTTGCTTTGGTGTGATGAATTGCTAAACTCATAATGTTCCACCAAACTCTTAATCCAGCTGCATACTGGGAAAATATGATATTTTTGACACTTCTATGGCAGCAGAAGAGCTTTGCAATCACCAGTGGCTTTGTGGACAGGTGATCCTGCAGAGTCATTCCGTCTCAGCACTATTTTGTGTGCTGACTTACAGAAATTGCCAGCTATAGAGTAGCTCCTTTATTCTCAGAAAATCAATAAATTCTGTCATTAGCTATTAGAAACTCCCACATTCCCCATGCAAGCGGAG
This sequence comes from Patagioenas fasciata, assembly GCF_037038585.1. Taxonomy (NCBI): domain Eukaryota; kingdom Metazoa; phylum Chordata; class Aves; order Columbiformes; family Columbidae; genus Patagioenas; species Patagioenas fasciata. The sequence continues at coordinate 193,667,242 of NC_092520.1, read as the reverse complement.
CAGTAGATTTTTTTGCAAGCATCCTGCCTTTTGACACTTCTCTATCTTCCCCTTCCCCCCCCTTTTTTTCTTTTTTTTTAACATTGCAACAGCTGCAAGGTGATGAGGTCTTTTTAGTTTCATTCAGCTGGCTTCTCCCATTTGTTAAGACTGGACCCCATCAAGGCTCCACAGTTTTGCATCAATTGCGATTGTTGTAACAATATTTGATGTTGACAGGAGCCTGGACTTGACCTGCGAGATTCCTTCCCAGTACTGTGACACTTCCATTACAAATCACACAACCAAAAGACCAAATGGCAATGAGAAGGAAAACCTAAACCACAACATATAGATAAAAAATAGCACAAGGAGGAGTCCTCTGGGAAGGCACAGTCCCCTACCTCAACTCTACTGTCCAGTGACTCATTGTACCTCAAACCCACACTGTACTACAAAACTTAATTACAACAGAGCTCAGATCTTCACAACTACATAGAAAGCGATGTACACCAGGAAACATATTTTTGGTTTTATATTAAATAACATAATGGGGCTGAATTCTCCTTCAATAGTACCCTGTTTTCAGTTATATCCTTCTATACTCATGCATGCATAGTTATCAGCAGTTCTGCTTTAATAGGGAGAACTTTCTTTAAATATCTCCAGATATCTCTCTCTCCCTTCCTTCCTTCCTTCCTTCCTTCCTTCCTTCCTTCCTTCCTTCCTTCCTTCCTTCCTTCCTTCCTTCCTTCCTTCCTTCCTTCCTTCCTTCCTTCCTTCCCTTTCTTTCCTTCCCTTTCTTTCCTTCCCTTTCTTTCCTTCCCTTTCTTTCCTTCCCTTTCTTTCCTTCCCTTTCTTTCCTTCCCTTTCTTTCCTTCCCTTTCTTTCTTTCTTTCCTCTCTTTCCTCTCTTTCTTTCTCTTTATTTCTTCCTTTCTTCTTTTCTTTCCTTTCTTTCTCTTTCTTTTCTTCCTTTCCTATGTAACTTAGACCAAAATGAGCCCTCGATACATTTCCCAAAGTCTCACATGCCAGAGAAGACAACAAGAAGAAACTGAGGGTGGCTGGGTTTGCTAGCAGTAGCCCCCACTGCTGTGTTGATCATGCATTCTCTCTCATTAACTTACCTAGAACGAGGAGGTTTGATCTGCTGGATTCCGCATGTTCTCTTTCTTTCCTTACACCTGCTTTTCACCATTCTGCTGATAGATCCTGTCTATTCAGCTGAGGGACCTGCCTAGCAGGGAATTTCCCCACTGTAGTGCAAACTGTGGACAGTAAGAATGTGTGAATAGCCTGAAGGCATCATGGTTAAAAGGGCATGAGAAACAAAATTACTGAGCTTGGGCTCGGTGACCTTCTCTTTCCAGTCATGAATTCTGCAGAAAGCATAACTCAACCTGAATTAATAATAGCTATGCAATACTTGTTCAACAAGCAGACAAAAAGAGCAACAATAACGAGACCCTAACCGAGGTTTATGCTTGCTTTCTGAGGTACAAATTGATAAGAGTCTAGCTTAGACATAAATATTAGTTTCATTAGATCCTTTGGTTAAGGTGATGGCCCTTAGTGTAGGGAATATGAGAGGTGATGCTTTGAGAGGAAATGGCAACAGATAAGGATGCTCAGGCTGTAAATGCTGTCGCTGTTGCTTTCCCTCTTTCTTCAATGAAATAACAGTAATCATAGAGAGAAAAGCAGACAAATGGTTCACACATATGGCAAGCTTCAGCAGTCAATCAAACAATTCCCCAACACAATTACGACAGTCTTTCCAGCTCTAGGCCTTCGCCACAAAGCTAATAGCTCTGCTGTTCCGGAAAGCAATCACATGCCCCATGCCTGTCCCTGCAGGTGCAGCTTTCCTGGTCCACCCAACCATAAACACTGTATTTTGCACTCCCTTGTACAGGAGTAAGTGGCAATCTTGCAATTAGGAAATGCCATGATCACAAGCCATTATGGTGAATTCTCCAAAGTAAAGCAAAGGCACACAGGGAATAGCTTTGCATGATCTTAAAGGCTTCATACAGAGGCTGCTAGATTCTCTGAAACAGTAACTAGTGACTGAAATAAAATGATAGGTTATCGCTTCCCCTCCACTCTTTTTTTTCCCATCAAAGCAGGAAAGAAAATTAAAGAAAAATCTGTTTTTATGAAATAGAAATCGATTTTTATTATAAATAAATCTTGGGCAAAACCAGAGCAAGTAAGAGCACTGCAGTTTCCCTTTTTGGCAGGTAACTTGGTAAAGTATGGGACAGGTGGCTTCAGGAAGTAAAATACTCAGTACCGCTGCAAGTGGTTGGCAATCTGTTAAAACAGCCGCTGTCCCACTCTCAACCATAAGGAGAGGGAAATTATTATAGCCTCAGTTATGACTATAGGTAAGTAGACAGGCTTCAGCACAACTTGAATCCTGATTCTTTTGCTCTTGTTTACCAGAAGCCCCAGGCATTTCACACAGCAAGCAGCCAGATTTCACACATCGGTTATCAGACAGAAAGAGCAACAGTGTTGTCCAGACCTTAAGAAAGTGGGTTCAGTTCTTGTCCTTGCACAGACATCCTATGCGATTTTATACAAATAATTCAGTTTGTCTAGTCCAGATACTTTAAAAGACTTTTTTCTTTTTCTTTTTTTTTTTTCCCCTAATGCCTAAAACCTTCACATGCTAATCCTTCAAAGAATACACTATGAAGAGCAAGGCACCAAAGTTACGCAGGGATTAAGCATCTAGAAAGAGTTAGAGAAAGACTCACTCCTTTATTCTAACACTAGGACAAGCAGACACTTTTCCATACAAGACTTCAGTGTTTGGAGAACTCATCTAGGAGTGAGAAGCATGACTGCAATTCTTCCTTTGAACTTACTGTCTGGAATCCTAGATTTCTGCCCACTGCCTAAGGCTGTCCTAGTTCCAAGGTTCCAAGATACGGGGCAAGAAGAAGGGAAGTACAAATGGATCAAGATGGGATGGAGGAGGAGAAACTATTTCTCTTATACAATGTGTAGTGTTTTGTACTGATGGAATCTGAAGATCAAACAAGCTGGAGGGCAAATAAACTGCTCCTCCGTTGTGCAGCATACCTGCAATCCAGCTGTTGCTTTAATCAAGTCATCAAAGACATTTATTATTATTATTATTTAAAATAATTTTACGTCTTTTTCGTAGTGAATATTCAATTCTTGTTTGCAAAATGGAGCTGCTTCAAACAAAGGAAGTAATGGCATTGCCTGCATAACCCAAGTCCTTATGGTCCTGGTGGATGAAGGAAGGACAGGGCAAAGAGAGGAAAGGAGAACTTTGATTCTGCATAAGCAGAGGGAAGCACAGAATCCAGCCACTCATTTCCTAAACACTGTAACCACTGGAGCATGTCTTCCAAAGAAGGAGTTCAATGGCTACACTTCAGGAAAGCCTCATTTCCAGATCTGAGTTAGGTCAAGTATGAGGGGTATGAGTTTGCTTGGCCTGAAGAGATGAAGGTAGTTCCTTTTATTTACAAAAGTAGAACTGTAGGTAAGGGACCTTCACTATTAAAACTCTGATAACTACAGACTTAGGCACTAGGAGTACAAGTCAGAGTTTGGAATTTCATGGTATTATACTTCTGCATCTAATTGTTGTCTACAAGCTGAGGTGGGCACAAAAGCTGACCTTCTGGTTCTGACCCGTCGTATTTTTTTTCCTGCTCTTCTCATACAACAATAACAGTTCTTACATTTTTCCCAAGGCTTTTTATGAGGGTAAAAGCCCTAAAAAATTCTAAGCGGTCATCTTGCATGGCAGCAAGGCTCTATATGAATATCTAAAAGTTACACATCCAGTGGAGGAAACGTGTGACTGGAAGCTATGCACCTCACTAATGTGAGCAGGTAAGGGTGAGAAATGAACCTCACTCTTGCATCAGCTCATGCCTAGGCGCATCCTCCCCCACCTTACTCTATGTAAAGGGCTACAACCTTCACCCTGTGCCATGTATGTTCTCCTGATGCTCAGTCAGTCCCTGGTTCCTGCACAGTGATGCAGCCTGGCTTCAGTTCCAATGCAGTTGTTGTTACCAACCCATGACACAATCACACCTTCAGTTTTCTGTTTGAACTTATCCTGAGGGGTATATTTGTGCTGCATGGTATGGATGGGGTAAAGGTGGATGAGCCAACATTGCAGAAAAGGTGGGACTAGTTATCAGATGTGGAACTCCATGCTGCTGTGGCCTATTTAGAAGCAGCCCAGGACTTTACAGGTAACACGGAGTTATGCTGCGCAGACACATCAGGGTAATATTTTTCAAGCAAATATGTTTGGCAAAAGCTGCTAACAAAAGGAATCAGTCTTCTGGTCAGTCAGAACTGATGCCATTGACTCCCTATGCCTTGATGATGTTTAAAATATTGCTGACTGCTGTTGTGTTGATACAAGTAATGCAAATCCACACACTTTCTGTCAGTGAAAAACACAGGAAAACAAGGCTCCAGGGCCAAACAGTCTGTTGAAGCAGGAAATGTTTTCAGAACAAAAAGTGACTGGGTCATGCACAAGCTTTGTGACAGCAATTATTCTGGCAGCTCTACAAACAGTCTGTTGGGGAGGGCAGGTCAGTTCATCTCCCTTGACCTAGAGTACTTCTTTCCTGTATTAATTGGCTGCTTTGACTTGCTGGTTTTGGTCCCTACATGTTTACTTTTTTTTTTTTTGGTAAGAAAAGGAAGATGTATGGCAGGAGAGGCCACAAGAATCTGTGGACAGAAATGCCTCTCTATTGACAATGCCTGATTTTCAGTAACCTTGGCATAAGTCATATGAATGGGTTAGGAGATAAACCCCAATCCAGGCATAGGTCACTGTTATTGCAACAATCCATCTAGCTTTACACTGACTTTCAATATACAGGACATTTTTAAGCAAGCAAAGATATCATGGGAGGTGAGAGTGCATCAAGGCATGGAATCCAACTTCCACATCATTTTCAGGGACTTTCCCTTCTGAGGCCTAAATCATCTAAATGAGAACATTCCTGAGTTAACTAGAACATGTCTCTTGCTCTGAGCTGCCCACCAAAAATCTTTAAACAAAACATAACAAGTGATTAATGGTGACATGAACTCCCCTGACACATGCACAGCCAAAAGTAATATTATGGTACAGTCTGTTATGCTTGATTAAACAAAATGTTTTGGTACTCACATTTGACAAGCTTTTGCACAAAGCAATTTTATCAAACTATGCACCTGAGTAAAGAATGTTTAATTTGTTCCAAGGCTGAGTGTTCACATTCTTTTCTCCTTTCGCTTCCTTGTTTCTGTGGCAAGAAGCAGCTCACATCACCCTTGTCACAGCTGAATATACATGACGTGTCCAGACTGTATTGCTGAACCTGCAAGGAGATGCTGCAAGCGGGGAAGACCTCACTGGGGAGGTGCAAGGACAGTGCTGTGGCTCAACAGAGAGCTTGAGGGTGACCGGACTGTTTCTGCAGTGTGCCTCAGGTGCTCCGAGCATGGGGAGAGAGCCCTGAAATGGCTGAGAGGCTCTGGGCTGGATCTGCCAGGCTCAGGTAGCCTCACCAGCCTGGCCATGGTGCCTGCTCTGTGGGAAGCAGGTTTGGGGTGCTTAGGGTGAAGGAGAATCAGCATGGGTGAGGAGTGAGCCCTGAGCCAGGAGTGACAGTCCTGGTACTGCTGGAGGAGCTGCCCAAAAAGATGGATTTTGTGGCAAGTCAGTAAGTGTGTCTTGCTAGGATGTCCCACGTATGACTGGCTGAAGTGATCCTATGAGCATGATCATCAGCTGAGAAACCAGCTGTCGCAGGAATCCTACCATGAAATGACTGCTGATGAGTTCAGCTTCCCAGGAGGTGTATGAAGCCCAATTAGCATAAGTAAGGATCAAGAGTTTCATTGGATTGTGTCACCAATGTTTTCATATACTTTAAATTGTCTTAATTTTTTTTAAGATCTGCATCCCAAAGTACACAAATCATTGATATTGTTCAACTTGCTTATACATAATCTTTAAACCATGTTTTATGCTATTGCCTGTACGTCTGGACCAAACTGTGAGAAAGGCAGAGAGCGCAAGATCAAAGCAAGCAGGAAACTTCTAGTGTGGCTGGACTGGTAAAAACATCTGCCTGTCGAAGTGTTTGTATAACCACTCATGTCATGGCTGTCAGATGAGTGATACTTGTGTCATTCTGCACACTGTAGCTCGCCAGTGGTACCTGGGGTGGTGGAGTTTAAAGAAAGAACATGCACCAGGATTACAAAGCAGTTAATTGCAAGTGAGAGCCAAGCTCTTTGTACTGCTCTTCGTATGTATTCTTTAAAGTAAATCCTGCTATATCTTAGTCAAGATAAGGTTTATTTTAACTAATGTCTTCTGTAGCCCTGATTTATTACTTTGGGCTTTTCTTACCAAGAGGATGTTCAAAAATACCTTTCCTTTGCATCTTTAAAAAGCACCGTAGTATGATTTATGTTTTAATGCTTCTGCCAATGTAAACTCCTGATGTACTCAGATTTATGTAGCACTTAAAAGACAGACCCTTTATCAAAAAGTTTGCAGGCATGTTGAATTAGAGCAGTGTCTTGAAAAGAAACCTTGTCTCATTTGTGAGACAGCGAAGGCAAGGATAAAATAGTTAAACTTCCTCTGAGTAGTTTTTATTGCTGGAAATATACTTGCTGTCCTTTATAATAACAATTTGAGACTTCAAGCAGTGCATAAAAAATAAGTATTTAAGAGCAACCTTACTTTTTGAAGCAGACATTTACTCAGCATGAGCAGCCTATGAAGTTTGCATAGGCAATATGAGCAGTTATTCAGACATACAGTAAAAGATCTCAGAAGAGAGAGAATTATCTTGCAGTACTTACCTTGAGGCATTTTTTACTTCAACCTGGCAGGTCCCTGTGTAGCCAAAATCCATGCTGAGGCCTCACACCTTCTCAGCTGCACCGTGTCATTATCAAAGTTCATCACAACTATGCTGCACCTTGGCCATGGTGTTCTGAGAAGAGTGCATGGTGCAATCATTGTGAATGGGTAATTCATGTCCAAGAAGGAACTCTGGAGGACAGATGACGAGCATCCTTCCAGCAGCTTGTCTCATTTTCCCTTTCTCCCTGCACTTCCCAGGAAAGGTTCATCAGCAGTTGTGACAAGTCCCTATTGCTGGAGCCCACTGAGAGCCTGGACTGGGATTCAGCTTGTTGCCCAGCACTCAGTTGGCGTCTGCGTAAGTTTAACTCTGTTTTCACTGCTGCTAGGGGTGAAAGGGACAGGTAGTACATACAGCAGAATCAAAAAAGGGATAAAGTCTCCATTACTGTGCTTCTTTCCCTCATTAAAAGTTGAGCTAGTTTAGATCCATGACACAAAGGCAGTGTTCCTACAGAAATCACATGAATTTGAAGAGTAAAATAAGTTTCCAATCATAGCTAGATATCATGGCAACCCCAGGCAGACAACTCACCATTAATATTAGACTGTATTTAGATGTTACATACACCTGTGTAACTCTTCTCTCCACCACTTCTTCTGTCTATGTTCTCTGTTCTTCATGGGGCTGAAGCAATCGCTCTGCAGTAGCTGTGATGCTTTACGGGTGTAAGAGCTGAGGTTTGTGGAGAGAGGAATTAGCCTGTATTAGATTTGTTGAGGAAAGGAATTAACCTATATTAGGTCTGCTGGTTTAATTGAAAAATTAGATATGCTTTAGGATTCATAAGTTCTTCTTGCCTTTCACAGAGTTGGGCATTTGAAATCAAGATGTAATGTTAAATTCTGTTTTATCAATTATGGGCACAAAATTCACTCTTACTTATGCAGTGCAAATTCACTTGCTTTGATAATATCAAAGGTCAGTGGTCAACAACTTGTGACACAGAAGCGTATTTCAAACTGCCCATAGTGCAGCTTGGGACAGTGCTGAGAAATTCTGCAGTTTGAAAATTCATCTATTGAAGGGAAAGGTTTCCGGTTTCTTCTAAATTCAGTGGAATCCTTTGAACCCAGAGGACACAAACAGTCCCTACCATTCAGAGGCAGGGGCCTGCCAGTTGGCTGACTGGTATCATCTTGCCTCTCTGTGAAGCAGCATCCCTCAGCTCCCTCTGAGCTTCTACCAGAGCGGCTCTTAACCTCTAAATTGAGAAAGAAAATACAGCTTGGCATGTGCTCTTTAAAAAGTTGCTTCTCCAGCTTTGGAGCTCAATCATCTTTGAGGATGTTTCATTTATTTGGGCTCGAATACAGTTTTTAATTGAAGCTGTCAAAGCTCCAGACTGAACAGTGCTTTTAAAATTTGGTGTATCTCCTATGAATCACATCACATCCTGAGATCTGTATTGTATCAAGTTACGTTTTTACAGCTCTAGGCTAAAAACTTAAAAACAAAGCATTTTTAAAAGGCTGAATGAAAGAAAGGAAACACAAAGAGGTTTGTTTGGCTCATGGCCAGGCCAAGGTTGTTATCTGGAGAATATTCTGAAACACAAATCACAAAATATGGAGACTTGCCATGTCATTAGTTATTTTTAGCAGAGTGAAGAAGAAGGAACTCACTTTTAAGAGACATGTAAGGTGAATGATGCAGCCTTAAAATTAACTTTGGTTTAGATTTGTTCCTTGAGTTATTGGTATCAAACAATGGTCTGCATTTTACATGTCCCTTGTAGATGTCTTCTCTTCCATATACTAAAACAAAATACACCATGTTTTTATATAGTAAAAGCAGTAAGACTGAATAAACAACTATGTAGTTAAAACATAGTAGGAAAAAGAAGAATTAGAATAATTTGGGGAAAAAAAAAACCAAACAGTTCTACACATTTTTAAAGGCCTTGCATTTCTGTACCTCATCAGCTTGCCTCGTACTTTCATAAAATTTCAGAGGGGTGAAATCCAAAGTTCTACTCATTCAGTTTACATCTTGCTAGGCTGCTATACAGAATGCATTTCTGGCCTCTTGGCCTAATTCAGAATACTGTCTTTACTCTTTTTCAGTGTCATATTTCTTAATCTTGTACACATTTTAGACTTTGATGGACCTCAAGTTGTGATGGCATTCATGCAGATACTGATATGCTTACATGAAGAACCAAAAGTACATGAAGTAATATTCTAGAAAATGATTTGGCTGTGAGGCACAGAATCAGACCTGCTGCTCTTCCACGGATGTGGGAGGGAAACAGTGATGGCAGCGGCAGCCACTCCGTCATGCCAGGTCATGGTCAGAGGGCAATGACTGTCTGTTAATCAGGTCTAGAGCTGTAGCCCATGACTTCTTTTGCTTCCTCACACTGTAACCCATGTACAATGCTAAACATTTATTCCTGACTTCTGTTATTCTTAGTATAGTCAGCTTGCTGCAGAGGAAAATCCCTGCTGCTACAAAGTCCCAAGTCAATTGCAAACCGATTTGCTTCTGACAAGTCACATTGCCTTGTATCAAAATAGATTTTTCTCCTTTAAAACAAATAAAATGAGAAGTGATGAAGGATCAGAATTCACCTCAGGCAAAATAACTGCTCTGTAAAATCAAGGAAATATTTCTGACACAAACAGTGATTCCTGATTGCCGAAGCTTTTCTTAAGGCTGAGTGTGGCCATGGTGTCAGTGTACGGGCTGGGCCGCCCCTCCTGCACTCCTGACTGGTTGTGTTTATTAGCAAGTACTAATATGAAGGAGAAGAGAGGAAACAGGAATGTAGTTTTCTCAGTTCTTTAGAAATTCGAACTGCTTCCCATTGCAGTACTGAAGAAATGAGTCCAGATGTGTGTCCAGGTGATCTACAGGCCCCATGGCACGTCAAGGACCACATCCTCTGTTTCCTCACGCAAACTGAGAAAAATTCAATTGAAATTCATGTTGCTGAAGTATGGATTATAGACAGATCTGAGGTTTTTGTTTCTTTTTTTTTTAATCGAGCTTTTCTAGTAAGTTATCAATTGCATGCAATGCAAGCTGTCACCTTGCAAAAGCCTTAAGTGTTGTTGGCAGAAATGTTCAGTTTAATTAAGCTGTTAAAAAAGACTGCTACTTTTAATGTAGGAGGAGGGCTACTCTCAGGGATAGCTACAACAGAAACAGCTTCCTCCAGCAGAATTGAATCAGACAGGGCAAAAGGAGCCAGTAGCTGAACACAGCGCAAATAAAGATTGAAGAGCAGCCCAAAGAAAGAATAGGGAACACACCAGCTAGGAGGGACATGAAGACCGAGAAAACAGAATATAAGCAGCAGTTTTAAAGAAAATAACTTCTCATGTGAAAAAGTCACGAAAATGCTAGATTATCTCTCTGACAATACTGTGTAAGGAAGTAGCGATGACTGTGTGAAATGATGACTTGGAAACTGGAAGGCAGAAAGTGCTAACCTAAAATGCAGCCCACCTCATTAAAAATCTGAGAGCTCAAAAAGCGGCTGTTTTTAAAGATTAGGTTGTAGATGCACAGGATGGAGGAATTACATATAAAGACAGATTCGGAAGAAAAGAGAAGAAGTTAACATCCAAAAAATTTCTTTATGATTCCAAAAGGAGTTCTTCAACTGAATGAAAACCTCAGAGAAACCTTAGAGAAACTGGTGAAAGGCTTCCAATGGTAAACATTCGACTTCTCCAATTTGCAGTGAATGATGACATGTTTATAATAAAAATCATCTTGAATGAGAGAAAGAAGGTCAAACTGAAGAAGAAGGAAAAAATACTTAAAGGACAAAGGGAAAAAAGCTTTTCTACAAATTAGTGTAAGAAAGAGGACACATGAAAAAGAAGCTTGTCAGAGGGAAAAGCGATGGAAGAGCATGACAGAAAAAAACAACAGTTCAGATCCATAACTGGTAATGAGGAACTCCCAGGTGTCGTTGCCCTGCTCCAGGCATGCTGGGAAGTTAGAACCTCATTCAGATTAGTTGAGGATCAAAGAGTTCTGAAAGCCACATAAAGCCATTTTTTCTTTTTAATGTGGTTTGGTACACCTCTCAGCTAGTCCCTTGTATACAACTGGAGTTTAAAGAACAGAAATAGGACAAAAAGCCTGAGAAGGACGAAAAACATGAACTGGGGAAATAGAGCTATTTTTAGCTTTCTTCTCCCCCAGTACTGTGTCAAAGTGATGAAATGTAATTAATATTGATCCTCTGTGATTCGGAAACTGCCTGTAGCAGCTTCTTTGAAGACATTCACCACTCGCACAGCTGCTGTTGGTTTTCCAGGGGCACAGAACTGCAGTGAGCATCACAAAACACACAGGAGAGAAAAGGTACCACTGCACATCACTCTGATGTGGGAACTGAATAGAGGCAATGGGTTTAGCAAGTGCAATTAAATAGGTGCCTATCACAGAAATGCTTTAAATTGTTCAGAACTGGAGAAGGTTCTCATTAAGTTGGTGTAGCAGCTGCTAACGCATATGGCCATGTGTGGGAGCACTCTCCTAGACATATCATAACTACTCCAAGTTGTGACCGTTCAGCATGAAGTTCATTTTCTGTGTCACCTGTGTGTGCCCAAACAAAACCTCCTGGAAAACCTGTGTCCTGGGAAGCTGGAGGCAAGAGCAGAGCCTGTGAGCTGTCAAAGTGCATGTGCTGATATATTTCTGCCAATCTATTTTCATGACAAAGTTGCCACTCTTCTTCCCAGCCATGATAAGACACTGCATGTCACCGTCTCCCAGCCCATCTGTCCCATCAAATTGGCTTTTCTCCCTCTGGCTGTTTTGTGTTTCACTGCCGTCTGCAGGTTTTAATCCCTCCATCTGATTAGTGACGAGAAAAGCCAGTCTTAATCTGATAACAGCAGGATAATGTAGCACTGCAAAGATAGGATGATTTAATTATCTAATCATTTTTATTTATTTACTTATTTATGTGCTCTTCAGCACAGTGCAATGTTTTTTGTCTCCAAGAAACTAAAAAGTTGTCCTAAAAGCACACTGGATTTAAGAGCACTTTATGCAATACTGATATTCTCCAGTAAGAAGAGATTTATCTGAGTCCATTTCAGTAGCATGTTTTTATGCTGATGTTCCTAATGGACTTAGCCTGTCTTCGGATTGGCTCCTCTTGGCACAATTTGCTCAGCCTGGGAAATTTTGCACATTGAGAAAAATAAAACCCAGGCAAATGTTCCCTTATTAGAAAAAGTAGCTGTCCTCCAAATAAATTTCCTTGTTATTATTTCCACAACCACTCGGCTGAAATGACTTTCGGATTTTCAAGCTGGAACTGACAACATATCAACAACATGTTCGTGTTAAACAGAAGTGATTTATGCAGGCCTCAACATTTTAGCTATTGGTCCTGGTCTCAGACTGATTGGCTGGGAGTCTGGAAACATATTTATTTAAATTGTCTAAGTAAGCCTATTAGACATCTTGTAAGACATGAAAATACGTGTTTAATAGACCTTCCCTTTGTATGGAGGTGTGAAACCCTACTTGCTCACATCAGGAGACACACGTCTGTCACAGTCAGGACAAGGACAGGCACATCTGGGTTACAGATGGCAGTAAGCCTCCAGCCTGCCTCCCAAGAACACAGCAATCCCTCCAGAGATGTGGCTGGGGCCTTCTCTCCTGATATCCCTCTTGTCGGTGACTCCAGCTGACCACCCACAGATGTCTGCCTGCTCTAATGGCAGACGGTCCCAGGGGTGGGGAGGCTGTGGGGAGCTCAGGCACAGAGACGCAGCTTGTCCAGAGCGCGGCGTGCCCAAGGCAGAACTCCAAGGACACAGTCAGCAGCTGGACTAACTCAAGCGCAGATCAAGGCCACTGCCACCAACCTTGGTGCGGCTGGAATTTGCACGGCCCTTTTGAGTGTCTTTAGCTGCTTCTGTTGGCAATATTGAGGCCTTTAAGTGGAACATAGGAAATATAATATAAAATAAAGCTATATTTTAACTTATCCTGTGGAGTACAGTTTGGAGGCTTATGCCAAGGAAAAATTACAATCACAGTGGGAATCTTCACAAAGAAGTAAAATTGTATTTTATGCGAAACCACACAAAATTACAAAGGAACAGCATACACAGAAACCAGGCAGAGTAAAACTGACCCTTCCCCATAATACATCATGGAATCATAGAATGCTCAGGGTTGGAAGGGATCATCCAGTCCAACCCCCTTGCCATGGTCAGGGACTTTCACTAGATAAGCTTGCTCAAAGCCCCATCCAACCTGACCTTGAGCGCTGCCAAGCGGTTAAGCTGCATTACCTTGCAGGGGGATGTGGACTTCACACGGGGCCTGGGAACCGACTGCTGGTCAAACCAGCCCATGGCACCTCCTGCAGGCTGGTGCTCTCTGTGCTAAGATATTTTTCTTTGAGACACTGGATCCATCTGAAGATCAGCCAGTCTATTCTCAACTGGCTCCCATGCATTCATGCCAGCAAGTACATTTTGCATGGCAAGAGTCTCCTTCCTAATGATTTGATAGCACGAGCAAGCTTGATTCAGAACGCTGAATGTAATACATTAAAGTCTTTGTGAAAGTTGAATAAATAGATAAATAGATTGATTTTAGATAAGTCCATTGCTGCCAGACATAATTATTTTGCCATTTTGGGACACTGGTATGTGCATTCTGTGAATACTGAAAGAGGAATTAATCCAGCCTGTTTTCTGAGGAAGAAGAGTTTCCAAAGAAAACAATTAACATAATAGTTACAATGAGCAATGAGTTCAAAACATTTTTTTTCTCAAAAATGAAACAGGCAATATGATTTAAGTCACTTACTAATGGACACTTCTGGTAGTATAAAGTAAGGAAGAACGTTTTTTATCACAGACATTGGGATTTTAGGTACAGTGAATTACTATCAATATCTAAAAGACAAGAAGATCTTAGAAGTCAAAGTTTCAAAGATATGCAATGTAAAAGACTACATCTATCATGAATTGAAAGTACAGGGCAAGAGAGGTGAACGGTCATTGAATTTACACAGAATGATTGTAAATATATTGCTTTTTTTTTGGAAGCTTCTAATACTTGATTCCACTGCAACCTTTCATTAACAAGAATTAAAGTTGTTGTGTCCTGCCTCGCATGAATGAAATTATTTTATGTGGAGTATACAAGCTGTACAGGCTATTATTAATATGGTCTCACATACTTCATCATATTTATAGTCTCACCAAACGTTAACGGTTTTGTTGATGTTTCCTTGTTGTATATCTGCTTTGTACTGAAATTTTAATTAGAAAATTTTATACAACACAAGTGACTCATTTCTTACAGCTGCGCCTCGCTCTGCCATGGAGCTGTGCCTGTTTCCCTGACGCTGTCCTGGGGCTGTGAGCTGGTCCAGCCAAGTCCCACAGCTCTGTTGACACTGTGGTCCAGCTCTGCATGAACCTGTGTAACACCAAGAACTTCTCACAGCCTCACTAAGCAGCCTTTCATGTCTCTCACATGTGGCAGGAAATTCGTTCAGAAAGTCTTCTGCCCTCCTGGTCTTTTCTCTCCAGGTTCTTGGCTTTGCATCCTGGTGCTGATGTTTCGTGTGATGGTCACTCAGGTGAGGTCAGAGTTAAAACAACTGTCCACTACTGCAGTTACAGATGTTGTCCACCTCGATACAGAACTCCCAACAGCAATATCTCTCAAGCATAACAACGCCACACATTCAAAGCAACCTCTTCCCCATGCCTCCTTTCCATGCATTGCCTCTTTGTCCCATCAGATATTCACAATAGGTCCTCTCCTTGTCTGAGGAATACAGAGGGGGTTTTACCTTAGGTTTACACTGAGAAGGCTGGTCACAAAGTGACTCCTGGGTCAGGTAAGGCATGCAGGCAAGTGTGGTTCCTGAAGAAGGATCATGTTATGTGGCTGTCGTCAGGGTTGTGCTGTTTGGGAGTCTGAACCCCTGGAACGGCAGGTAGGGAAGAAGGGAGGCAAACGGGCTGCGAGGCTGGCTGTTAGACCACCTGGGATGCTGCTTGGTCCTGTGGCAGAGCACTGTGACCTTCGGATCTAAGAGACTTGTTGCCTTCTTCCTCCTCTCAGTTCCGTGATGGTCTGTCAGCCATGGGAAGATTTGCACTAGCTTCTACACAGCCTACTTGTGTGTCTTGGTAGGCAGCAGCAGGCAGGTACCACTGAATCACGAGCTTTTTTCAGTGCATCTGGGCAAGCTGGCACTTTCAATGTTTGGACAAGCTGCAGTAATGTTTCTCAGCAGGTTTCAGTATGTCTCTTCCCAGACTTTAATGTGCAAAGTTCATACCTGCCCCAGATAGACTTAAAATGATGGAGAAAACATCTGCTCCCTGGGTAGATTTTTCCAGGAGGTAACTATGCTCACATGAAAAATCTGGTCCTTATTTCTGTTCTGCTTTTATTTGGTTTAGCTTCCAGCTGAAGAATCTTCCTTTTCCTTCAGCTTTGACTTTTAGAAATCTTCTCCTGAACAGATACTTTGATTGAATCAACTCTGAGCTTTCTCTTCAACAAATTAATAATTTGAGGTTTGTCTGTTACTAGGTTCCCTGGGCTGCTAATCATTCTTCTAAGTCCTTTTGGAAGTCCTTTCACATTTTTCAGAGTTCTTCAAAGAAATTAGCAGTTAATGCTGGGCAGTATCCCAGGTATGGCCACAGAGTCTTCATCTCAACTGGGTGCAACTGAGGTGCAGGAGTGCTCTGGTTTTTTGTGCATTCTTGGTCTTCTAACCACACAATTAATTAAAGCTGTGCTGGCCATTAGTTTGTGGCTGCACGAATCATCGAGTAACAGAAACTGTATCATCCTTGCTTCTTCAAACTTCAGTGCCCTACAAGCCTCCCCATGTGCCTCTGAAAGGCCATACGCATCTTTTCCATTTTAATTAAAAAACTTTAAACCTTCACTTCATCTCTCCAAAAACAGTTATTAGAAATCTGCCTTTCATAATTTACTTTCAAGCCCAGATGCCTGTATTAGCTACAAAGTTAATTCTGCTTTGTATTCACTAAAGACATTTCAGCTTATTTGGGAACTGGTTTTACTGGTCTCTGTCCATATCACTGTATTTTAACACAGCTTATTCTGCAAGGCCGATGCATTAATGTGATTAAGAAACCAGAACCGGCATTTCCGGCCTGAGATGTTTCACTCAATGAACCCCCAAGGGCATTTTACTCTGTTATTGTGGATTGAATTTATGACTGTTTTTATTTCAATTGAATCAGAATTGTTATGCTGGGGATAAATTTGTCCTGGCTTGTTTACTAGCTTATTTGAATGATTACACAATTGTCACACTCTAGGAAATAATTCTGCTATTCAAAGCATAAGGCTAATCAGAATTTTCTCCTTGGAAATAAAAGATTATGGGTAGACAGCATAGAGGAGAACAAGGCTATATTATCTCATGAAGGCAATCAACAAACACTAATCCCTTTAAGTGCTCAGTTTTGAAGTGGAATAGCACTGTGCATGGTATAGAATTAGAAATCAAATATACAGAGTACAAAGGGATCAGTCTGTACTACTAGAGAGGTGGACAAAGTAATTAGATGAATCATTTCATTCTCCAGTTTGCCTTTTTCTGTAAGAAAATGCTCTTGCTGGATTGCTGTTTGCACAGCTCTGTGATTTTCAGTTAATGCTACAAGAGACAGAGTAATTATATTTGGTTTAGAAGTGCTGTTATTATGTCAACACTAATATTTCTGTTACCTAATTATCACTTTGATTCACCCTATATGAACCTTGTTGCTTTTCTTTTCTTTTCTTTTCTTTTCTTTTCTTTTCTTTTCTTTTCTTTTCTTTTCTTTTCTTTTCTTTTCTTTTCTTTTTTCTCTTTTCCTTTTCTTTTCTTTTCTTTTCTTTTCTTTTCTTTTCTTTTCTTTTCTTTTCTTTTCTTTTCTTTTTTCTCTTTTCTTTTCTTTCTTTTTTCTTTTCTTTTCTTCTCTTCTCTTTTCTTTTTTCTTCCTTTCTTTCCTTTCCTTTCCTTTCCTTTCCTTTCCTTTCCTTTCCTTTCCTTTCCTTTCCTTTCCTTTCCTTTCCTTTCCTTTCCTTTCCTTTCCTTTCCTTTCCTTTCCTTTCCTTTCCTTTCCTTTCCTTTCCTTTCCTTTCCTTTCCTTTCCCTTTTTTTCTTTTCTTTCTTCTTTTCAGTTTGGGAAATGGTTTGGCTAATTGTCACAGAAATTTTCTTCACTTGAAAAATGCCCAAGAAAGGCCATCATTGCCACATTAGATTGCACTCAGGAACATGAAGAAGAGATGGCTGGAGATTTTTAGTACATCATCATTCATACAAAGTTTGGTGACCTTTCTCAACAAAGTATCTAAGCCAGCTTGTTTTAATAAATGACCTGGAAAGCAGGGGGTTAATGAATAACGCAGATACAGCACTTCAAAAGTAAGGTCTTCACAGCTCTTGTCTTCAACATATCAAGCTGAATTTTGCCCTAGGAAAATTCTCCTTTCTCTTACAACATTTAAATAAATGTCTTGTATGTCTATTGAAATTTAAACTGTGACTGAAATGCCTCTATACAGACTAACTTTAAGATCATCCATGTGTAACCTCATCTAGGTGTTCCTGCTCTGGCAGGGGGATTGGACTGGGTGATCTTTTGAGGTCCCTTCCAATTCCTAACATTTTGTGATTCTGTGATCACAATCAGCCTCTAGATGGTGGATGTTCTACCTGAATAAGCAAGTTGAAGAAAAAATTGTTTTGCCAGACATGTTCTCACCTTAAGAATCATATGGACAAAATGCTCCTAATACATGGATTGCTGAATAAGGTGGGATTGCCAAGACATTAACACCATCTTAATTTTTTCACTCCTTCACTATGCTGGGTTAATACAATCTAATTCCTCCCCAGATCTACAGTGCTATAATCACCGTTTCAGTAAAATGTTCACAACTACTCAGGTCTGTTATTCAGCCTACAGCTCTTAACAGAATTGTAAAATAGCTCCCAGGGAAGTCTTGCTTTCTAAAAAATAGATCAGGACAATGAGGTTGCAATTGTGTTTGAAAAAAATTGCCAAAAATGTTTATAAGGCCTGGTACGGCCCTAAGGGAGGACAGAGGGTTATCAGCACTTGACTCACAACAGCTACATCATTCAGGTGAAGGCAAGAGTGAGTAGAAATACTTCAGTGTGTCACCAAGAAACAAGCTTCCTTGTGAAATTTATTGCCTATCAAAAGAATGGATTGCAGAATTAACCTGTCACACAGAGAAACACATAACGTGGCCTTGCGGTTTCAGCTCGAGGGCCGTGGTCAGGCTGGAGGTTACTGGCAGCACGGGTGACGCTGGGCTATATGCAGCTTCATGAAATAATCACAGCAGAAATCTCCCAGTTAATTTCTTTTTTTTTTCTTTTGTTTTTTTCATACAGTACAAAAATGCAGGAACTACTGTCTTCAAGATCTTTGTTATAACCCCAGGGCTGGCACTGCTCCCTGAGCAGCGCTGGGCTGTGAGGGCAGAAGGTGGGTGGGTAGTTTCAGGGGATCTGGGCTGCGGGCAGTGGCACCGAAATCACAGAATCACAGAATGTTAGGGATTGGAAGGGACCTCAAAAGATCATCCAGTCCAATCCCCCTGCTGGAGCAGGAACACCTAGATGAGGCTACACAGGAATGTGTCCAGGTGGGTTCTGAATGTCCCCAGAGAAGGAGACTCCACAACCCCTCTGGACAGCCTGTTTCCTTGGGCAGTTCCGTCACCCTCACCGTGAAGAAGTTTCTTCTCAAATTTAAATGGAACCTCCTGTGTTCCAGTTTGTACCCGTTGCCCGTTGTCTTATTATTGATTGTCACCAAGAAGAGCCTGGCTCCATCCTCGTGACGCTCACCCTTTACATATTTATAAACATTAATTAGGTCACCCCTCAGTCTCCTCCAAGCTGAAGAGACCCAGCTCCCTCAGCCTTTCCTCATAAGGGAGATGCTCCACTCCCTTAATCATCTTTGTTGCCCTACGCTGGACTCTCTCCAGCAGTTCCCTGTCCTTCTGGAACTGAGGGGCCCAGAACTGAACACAATATTCCAGATGTGGTCTCACCAGGGCAGAGTAGAGGGGAAGGAGAACCTCTCTCGATCTACTAACCACCTCCCTTCTAATACACCCCAGGATGCCATTTGCCCTCCTGGCCACAAGGGCACAGTGCTGGCTCATGGTCATCCTGCTGTCCACCAGGACCCCCAGGTCCCTTTCCCCTACGCTGCTCTCCTAATAAGTCATTCCCCAACTTATACTGGAACTTGGGGTTGTTCCTGCCCAGATGCAAGACTCCACACTTGCTCTTGTTATATCTCATTAAATTTCTCCCTGCACTGTCCAGGTCTCTGGATGTCAGCACAGCCTTCTGGTGTGTCAGCCACTCCTCCCACTCCTCCCACGGCCTGTGCGTGGGCTCCGAGCGCCGCGGGCCGGCCGGCTGGCTGGGGCCTAGTGGACATGTGATGTATTTCAGCCGCTCCCCCTGGAAGCGCGGGGAGACAGGGGGAATGCCAGCGGCGAACGCTGCCTCCTCCCAGAACCTCCAGCTAATTAGCACTGCTGCGGGAATTGTAAACCTGGGCCTCGAAAGTGCTTTAAAAATAAATGTTGTACTGTCGCTACCCAGTCGCCTGCTCTGGGGCCAGAGCGGGCCGGTCACGGTGCTCGGCCCGAGGGTGATACGGGAAAATGTGTCCGGGCGGGGAGCGGGAGCGCGGGGCCTCAGGCCCCCCCGAACCAGCACTGCCGCCGCTAGATGGCGCCCGCCGCTAGATGGCGCCCGCCGCCAGGCGGAACCGCGGCCGCCGCCCCTGAGCGCGCCGGGCGGGGAGCGGGGAGGGGGTGCCCCTTGGTCGCTTCTTTAACTCGACAAGGGCGGGGGAGGGGTCTCTGCTTGTTTATTTTAGGACTTTGACAAATACCCGGAGGTTTCCGGGCAGGAGGAGTCGCACTGCCCTGGCGCCGCTGGACCGTGTTCCCGGCCCCGCGGCCGGAGGGGTTCGCTGCCCCCAGCCCCGCTCGGGCAGACCCACCGCGGCTGTGCTCGCCCCCGTCGCCTGTCCTGCGTGCGGCACCAAGACTGGCTGGCAGAGTGTGCTTAAGTAATTACGCGGCTAAAAGGAGAACACCATACGATTCACTTGGAATCTCTCTCGAGCACCAAATTGTATTTCTAAATACAATTTGAACGCAAAAGACGTTAAATCATAATATTGCAGAAGCATTTTTAACCTACTTTAAACAACATTTTACACTACAGAGATTTTAAAATCATTTGGGATCCTTTTTTCTCTCAAGCAACACAGACTGAACTTGTGCCTATTTTTCAGTTTACCAGGAGAGAGAGAAGAATTTCCTAAGAATGCAAGAAGCTAGTAGATCTCCTAGTTTATGAGAATGTCCACGGGTAATATTTATCAACTTTCAGTGTTTTTGCTGTCTCGTCCAGAGGGGAATTCTAGCCAGGGAATTTGGGAAGTGTGCTCAGTTTATTTTAGTGTTTGTAATATTTTTGCAAGCTGTGTGCTACTCATAAGAGAAAACAGCAACACCAAAGTGAACCCTAAAGCAGTTGGAGTGAATACAATAGGAGAGAAAAAAGCATCAGCTTGCTTTTGTGACCAAGGTCAAAAAGGAGAAACTGAAGGCAAATAATAGCACAGAAATGTCCCAGAATGTAGTAGTTTTAATTTTCTTAGTATTAAGCTAAGGCTTCAGGGAGCCGATGCAGCCTTTCTGATAGAAGTGATTTAGTGTCAGAAATCTGAGATAAAACTGAGTTTGTGTGGGAGGGAAATAGATGGAGGTTTAACTGAAGAACATTTCTTATAAATTAGGACAACTGAGCAGAACGGCAGCAAGGACCTATTTCTGGTGGTTATGGTTCTGCTGAAATACTGAGTTTTTTCTGTAAAGGCAAAGGAAAAACATTCCAATTAATTAGATTTATTTACAGCAACTGGGTTTGGGATCAAAATAATTGCCTTGAGACCCAAGTGCAGCTGCAACACACATTCCAGATGTGAAATGTAACGATGTGTTGCAGCTGACCTTATTTTCTGATTTTCAACCCAGAATTGGTCAGAACTGGTAAGTGGATAAATTCATACCATCCTTCGAGTTAATCCAGTGCAGAGGTACTATCACATTCCCCAAATAATCAGATGTGTTCTGGGGACAGGCAGGGAAATAGCTTCCTGACATATGACAGGTCACCCAGAGAAAAGTCATTCCCTCGGGTCTGGAATTCAGGGAATTGTGACCCCCTGGGACGTGTATGCTCCAAGATCTTACTTTGGATTGCAGTTTGAAGCTCAACCCAGCAACAAGTTACCACTGCAGACCTCATGTGGCCTACAGGTGAGGGAGTCCCCCAGGAACGCCCCTCCTGGGGAAAGCAGCCAGTGCCCGCTGCCTCCCGCTGCACTTGTGCGGGCAGCGTGCGCTTCACACCTGGTTTTGTTCTCTCAGAGTTCAGACCGTTTTTGTGTTAGCCTACTGAGAGGCATCGTGCCAACATCTTAGTGAAAAACAACAACAACAACCAAAACAAAATAAAAACAAACAAACCCCCAAACCTGTAGAAAAGCTAAGTTTTGACACTTTCCTCAGACACCTAATGAGACCTAATGTTCGCAAGAGCATTGAACAAGCTTTCCCATGACTCTCCCAGCTTCTCTCCAGAAGACAGTGATTACAAGTGGGTATCTGTTTTCCTCAGTAATTTCTACAGGGAGTTGGATATGCTGCACCATGCTTGATGCTTATTCCAAACTAAGACAGTTAGTCAATCTAATCAAGCTGATATGTGTATTGTTTTTAATTTTGCTACGCTTGCCTCAGCATAGCTGGACAGAAATATCGCAAACATGTGATGTACATCCCCAGTCTACTATGATTTTTTTTACCTATCAGAAATGTTTTTCTTTAAGGCTTCAGCTGGCTTAATTCTTCTGAAGTGTCTGATTGAGATATGCTTAATAGGCCAGATTTTTAGAGGCTCAGGTGTCTGATTCCTCAGGAAAGAAAGGCAGACCCTTTGAAAAGCCTTTTTTTTGGAAGAAAAATTCAGTGTATTTTCCATAGGAGGCAGCCTGGGCTTAACGTAGACAGAAGACAAAACCTCCCACAGTTCATTAGGTTAGGGAGAACTGTATGAGAAACTCCAGAGTTAACTGAAATGTACTTTATTTCCTCCTAACTTGTGCTATCAGATGCCAAACTTTCTTATAACAGGAAAGGATTTCTTTTAGCATAGGTCACTGTACTGAGTCTCCCTTCTGTAAAAATTTGAGCAGTAATTAACAAATGGTCCTTCATGAACTAGTCCAAGGTCCCTTCAAGAACTAGTCCAGCTCCCTACATTACCTGCCCAGCTTATGATTTCTCCATTAGTAGAAATGTCAGACAAGTTGGAGATATTCCCTTAGGTGGTTTTAAACATGAGCCTTCTGACAGAATCCCAGGCTGGGTTGTAAGGTATTGTGTAGTGCTAGGCCGTGCACAACAATTCATCCCAAGGCGGACAAGGATGTTATGGGAAGGAATGGCAGTGTTTATCCTTGAATAAACACACTTTTAAATTTGCTCCTAAATGTGTCAGAAACAGCCGTTTTACCTTTCTTTGAGTCTGAACTCTCAAACAAGAACGTACCAGGGACAATACGGGAAACAGCACAAAAAAGGTAGCGCAATGGTAGGAAGTATAGTGTAGTGGGAGAAAACATGCAGTATTATTGTTCCTTTTGAGATATGGTGATTGTCTTGGTATATTCATTTTTCAGCAGTAAATACTGTATCATGTTAACTTTAGAGATAGAATTTAATTAATGCTCTTCATGTAATGCTTTTGCTTGTATAGGTATCGTTTTAGGGCATGTGTATTCAGAACATCAGAATTAGAGACTGTGCCCATCAGTGACATGAGAAAGATGGGACAGTTTCTTTGTGTCTCTGTCTATCTTACATGTGTGCTGTGAGTTTTGTGAATACCTGGTTTTCTCAGCCAAGATATAAAACAAAATTAACATCAGACTAAGAACCTTCACGTCAGTGTACAGTTGGCCCAGCAGCTGGTCACAGTGACTTTGACCGTCAGCAGTAATGCTCAGAGGAAGCACAAAAGAGTATGTGAACAGTAATCTACCCTCCCCTGCTTTCCTGAGTCAGAGCTTGAATTAACACTATGATTTTTTAAATTATTATTATTTTTTTTCACCAGTGGACCTACCCTCCCTGAATTTCTTTAGTGACTTTTTGACTTTATCTGCACTTTTGGCCTACACGGTAGCCTGTGACAATATAATTATGCACTGTGCAAAGAAATACCTGCTCTCTCCTCCTAGTTTGACACCTGGTAATTTCAGTGGGTGCCTTTTAGTTTTTGTGTGGTGCGATACAGTGAATAATCATTACCTTGTCACCTGTTCGGCACTATTCATTGTTTGTAGCCTTCCTCATTTGTCTTTTTCCAACCTGAAGTCTCCTCGTTTGCTTGGTGTTCTCTTATACAGAAACTGTTCACTGCCTTGGTCCATACTCACTGCCTTCATCTCTGCTTTTCAAGTTCTACCCTCCCTGAGGTGAAAGGATGAGACTACATGCAAAGGCTTATCCAGCATGGATGGGGTTTTGTCAAAATAAAACATGAGAATGGATTATAACCTTATTTTGATTTGTTTCTGAAATGGTCTGATAAAATCAAAGGGTTTGAGTCACAAAGTGGCAGAAGTGGTGGTGCTCTCCCTTATATGTAAATCTCAGTTGTCATGATGGCATAAGTCATGTACAGGATGAAATCTGAGCTCAGGTCCTTTCTGCCTGCCTTTGAGAAGGGAACTGAACTAGTGCCTGAGCTACAGGCTGATCTGGAAAAAGTCTGTCTTGCTTTAACTGCTCCGGCTTTGCTCAGAGCTCTTTGAAAGCCACTGGAGTAGGGACTGAACCCCAAGCATTTATCTTCCCAAGCATGTGCCTCTAGGACTCAGGGAAATAGCTACTTGCTCGTGCTCTTCCCTGCATGACCTTGCTATGAAGAGGAAACTGTCAAACACCCTTTATTGCTATCAGTTTATATCCTTGAATAAGTTTGGTCTGATGTCCTCCAGGACACAAGAGTTCAGAATCCTAATGACTCAGGGCTGTTTTATTCAAACAATTGCAGTTGCTAATTACTGAGCTAGTGCTGCATCCTCCTAAGCAGTGCTAGGAACAGCTGTTCAGGAAAACATATTTTTGTGGTAAAACAGTTGTGGTGCCGGCCTTGCTTTGACTACTCAAAAATTTATTTGGAAGTCGGGAAGGAAGCATTGCCGGAGCTCAGCCTGGTTGTCCACACACTCCTACCAGCAGAAGTACTTTCCCTGATGAAAGAAAGGACAGATGTTTCTTAGACAACACTTAGGCAGCAGAGGACCTATCAGCTTGGAACTTTCTTTTCAGCTTGAAAACTAAAGATATTATTTCTGCTGTGTGCAGCTTCTGGCCCAAGCAGCACACGGCTCCTGTGATGTATCTGGCCTCAGCACCAAGCTCTCCCCATCCTTCTCCCTGCTGTTGGCCTCCTCCCCCTGGCTTTTGGAAAGACAGCCACAGAGGTCTCTTACAACGAAGAAGGAAAAACACCTTTTAACCTGTTGCCGAGACAGGCATGTGGCCTGTTTCCACTGTACAAGACTTTTAGTTAGGTGTAATTAGAGGCAGTGTTGTTGACTTCCAGTTGGCTTAATTAGATGTGGATTTGTAGGCAGCTCTCACTCTGGCCAGTGGCTCTTCCTGCCCTGGAAGTATTCAGCAGCAACTCTCAGTGCTGCTTTCTGGCCTCTTTTT
Organism: Patagioenas fasciata; assembly: GCF_037038585.1. Lineage (NCBI taxonomy): Eukaryota > Metazoa > Chordata > Aves > Columbiformes > Columbidae > Patagioenas > Patagioenas fasciata. The sequence continues at coordinate 193,642,464 of NC_092520.1, read as the reverse complement.
GAGCCTGGAAGTTTTCACTAAATGCACATGGTTGATTGCAGTTCACCTCATTAACAAGGAGCTGTTTCTGTGCTAACACCCCTGGATGATCTCTGGTCACTCTAGCCAACATGGGAGATGCTGGATCTTCCAGTTCCACTTGTCCTCACAGAGGCCCTGAAGCAAATACAATTCAGTGTTCACTGCATGAAAAATGGGAGAAAAAATAACTTGTTAGCAGTTCCCGTTCTGCTTCAGGAAAAGGTTTGCATTTGCATTTAAAAGCATAACCTTGTCTGAAAGCACAAGCACCAATGCAGTGTCACAGGTTTTTGGAGGACACAATATTTGACCCATACATGACTCAGGGTTCATGTGCAGTGCAAGAGGAGCTAGCTGGGTTTTTTACATCTCCCTGACACATGCCCTCTGGACACAGTGACTCATCTCTCTGCATCTGCTTTATCATCCCTAACTTGGCAGATGAAGCTAAACAATATTTCAAGGTACATGTAACTCTTATCCTCTCCCAAGAAAATCCCTGGCAAAATATAAAAGTCTAGATGGTGTATAGGTGAGCAGTGTGAGGTGGTGTGAAATCAGTGCTCCGTACAAACACCCAAAAGGCAGTACGCTGAGCTTATGGCAATTGCTTCGTATATCCTCTTCCATTATTGATAAAAGCACAAGCTCTGCCAATCTGGACATTTAAAACATATTCCATCCCACCCAATCCGTTTCAAAGAGTTGTTGAGAAACTGAAATGAGCACTTCAGGGATAAGATTGACAGCTGTGGCAAAATCAAGTTGCCAGCTATCGTGTGCTATTATTTCAGTCTCCAGAAGTATTTCCTCTCATTGCAGGTACATGCTTATGTTCATCCTGGTGAACTCTGAAGTCTGATGTAAATGCTGGTGTGGGTTCCTGCTGTGACCAAAGGGGAAGAGCCATATTTGCAGAACAAGTCAGATAGTAAGTACATGGGTTGAATCGCTCTTTGATAGTGGTTTTAAGAAAGGAAGCCATGCTCCTGATTTAATTGCCCTGGTGAAGTCATGGTCCTGCTGTTGCAGTGAGCCCTGTGCTGAAGCAAGCACTGAAGTATGCACTGAAAGAACCCAGAGCAACCTGACGTTTAAGCAGGAAGAAAAGGAAATAAAGCAGTAACCATTTTAAGATGACAGACTGATTTGCCTACCTAACATGCCAGCATTGAGTGCTGTGTAACAGATAAGGTGAGCAATACAGTACTGCCCAATGTGGAATAAAATTATTCTTGTGGTAATAGCTTATCTCCCAGTTGATATAGTGACATGGAAACAAGCCATGAAAACTTGACACTCAGATGAACCCTAGCGCTGGAGCAAGGGAGGCAGAGAAGAGGTAGAAGGAACAAAGCAGAAGGGAAGCAACATGGCAAGTGGAGGAAAAAAAAGCTTTCCACCTTTCAACAGTGATGAGCCTTTGATTCGGGGTATTTATATGACGAAACCATCCCCCCCGAGATGTCTCTATTTTTTGTCTGTATGAGCTCGTGATAAACACTTACATGAGGGTTTTTTTTTTCCTTAGAGAAACAGAATAAAGAGCAGGATGATTTTTATTGATCCAGAAAGTCAAACTGTAGAGGACATTAAAAAATGTAGTAGGACACAGTTTAAATTCTCCATTGAGAGTATCTTACTCTCCATTTTGTTTTATCTGGATAGATAGGATAGCTCTTTTCCAATATTTTTTGTGAATTTTGCCATTCAGAAAATACAGCAGTTGGGCGAAACTCAGGATATTGCAATGCATGGACAAAAGCTTACCAGGTGGAGAAAAACTGAAATCCTATCCCTTTTTTCCTTAATATTTCCTGGTCTGTTACTTTGGTTTTACCATGGTTATTCTTTCATAGCTGTAACACTAAATATATATATACATATATACATACATATGGTAAGTAGTAGAATGAAGAGTTGTCAGCTACACATTACAGAAGGAAGTAGGTGGTATTTTTTTACCTGACAGTAGTGCATCCATGACTGAAATGCCACATGAGAGAGATGTGGCATCATTATTGTGGAACTTTTAGTTTGTGCACCGAAGCAAATTATACTTAAGGTTGGGAAAGACCTCACATTATCAGTTTAACTGCCAGTTTTAAATAAAATCTAGCTGTGGGGAGGAGTGTTCTGGATCATGAGATCAGGGGCAGCTGTGCTCCTGAAAGCCTCTTTCTCCATCCCTTCAGCCTGGGACTTGTATTTAGCCTTGCAGGTGATTAATTTCTAAAGTGACTAAAAGTCCTGATGTAAATAAGTCGGTGAAAACAGGAGGACAGGAAGACTACTTATATTAAAAGAGAGTGCAGTGAGCCTGGGAAACATTTGTATCACATATAGCCTGATAATAACATTACCTTTGGGATAGCTACATGTACGAGTACTCCTTTACACCAGTAATTCAACTACTGCCTTGCAGCAATGTAATTACCCTGCTTTTTCTTTGAAGGCTGGCTGCAGTTTCAATTCATTTACATTCTAAAGAGATCTAATTTTTTAATAATAAAAAAAAGCCTTCTCCAGGTCTCAGCAGGTCTGGAGATCTCTGCTATGCTGGTGCTGGCCTGAGAATTGTGCGTAAATGTGATATGCCTAAAAAGAGCCAAACAGGCAATTTAAGTCCTCTGTCTGATCCACAGAATCAGAGCACCCTGCTACCGATGGTTGTGCAGACACACACCCAGTCAGATGTGGTTTTGTGGCGGGACAGAACATTCCCAGCATCTCGGATGTACTCAGCCTGCTCTCAGGGATGTTTGTTCTGGTGCTGGTCTTGACTCGATGCTTGGAAATTGGTGGTGGGGAACAGCATCCTGCCATCAGCTGGTAACAAGCTGTGACAGCTGCTGTAGGTTGGAGACAAGAGCTTCATTAGCAGGTTGCTGAACACCTGACACATGAGTTTCTGGCTTTTCCCCTCAGAAACGCCAACAGTGCCAGTAATGAGAACATAAACAACCCAGTGCACTGTGGGTTTAGATGGTGTGCAGCCAAGAAGGCCTGGGCAAGAAACCTGTTTTCTGAATGGATTAGGGAAATACGTTATGCAGGTGCCTGTTCAGCAAAGCCTGCGCTTTCTGGAAGCAGGAAGATCTGTGGAAAAAGTGTAAACATAAAATATGTGGAATGTGAATGTCAGGAGTGCAAAATGGCTGTATACAAAAGCTGTAAAGGTTTCTACCTAACTTGAGCCATACAGAAAATGATGTCTAGTCTAATCTAACTCCTTATCATCCCAGTGTGGAACTCTGTCACCTGGACACGCCCATCCTCCAATCCTTTCCTTCCACCCCCCTCAGTTGTAAAGGGACTGTGGAAGAGTAGATAAGGCTGGCAAGACATTTTTAGATCACTCAGATTGGATGACGTGAATTAGTACTACATCCCAGGAGTCAAATTAGTGCTGTTACGGATACCTTGATTTCTGATATTTCCCAAGATTGCTGTAGCTCTTCCAAGAGATTTCTTGGATGCACGTGGAAGGGGTCCACCAGTGCCCAGATTGCATCAAAATAATTTACACGCAGGCTGCACAGAAAGATGAACTCTCTAGAGACCAGGAAAGTGCTAAAATGCTCCATTTCTTCTAATGTAACATTTCCAGGTGAAAAAATAAGGCATGTCCACTGAGACTTGATAACCTCAGTGACTCAACAGTTTGAGCTGTTCTCACTGCAATCTCTCTGTCCTTTTTAACAAAGATTTCTCACATTTGTGAAGGTGTCACAAGCATGATGTAAAAAGAGACTGTGATATATGATTTTGAATGGTGTCTTTCATTGCCTAAGGACCTTTACAATGGGCCCTCTGTGTCTGCAGTTGTGTTGGAGACAATTTTACCTTAGCAAAATAAGAAAGTAAAATCTAGGCAAGAATGCTGTTTGCGAGTCTGAATTATATTTAGTGCTAACTCCTTGCAGGATCTGTTTCCACTTTGTCAATAACAGATGTGCTGTTTGCAGTGTATGACTGAACAAATCTATTTTCAAACGTCTCCTTGACTGCTTCACAATCTGTTGCATTCCATTGATAGTGGAGTAAGCTGCTCAGTTGGGAGAAGAAATGTGGAAGATGGGAACAAACCTGACTTTATTCATTTGGATAAAAAAGGAAAAAAGAGACTTGAGTTCTTTTTATTTATTCATGAGTAAGTCAAATTAGGAAATCTAGTTTTGTAACTTCTGGCTTCAGGAATGGTGACAGAAATAATAATAAATATTAGCTCTTATTAGTGGAGAACTCTCTATTGATTACTGACTACTTACTTGCATACACTGTTTGTTTAAATTGTACCCATGCCAGAAGTGCCTTTTTAAGCAAGCACATGTGGTCTTTCTCAAAGTCTGAAGGCAACATTTAAAGTTACATACCACAAATACATGCAGCAATTCTCAGAGTAATTATAATAAAACATTTTTTTTAGTCTGAAAATAAAGAAACAGATTTTAAGTTGATAATTAAATGACTCATTGAGCTCAACAAGAACAGCATGCAGCGTTTAGAAAAATGGAAAATATTTTTTGCCTAAAACCTTTAAAATTGAAGAGACAGACAGTGTTAGTTCCAAGGAATAGCTGTGCCTTATCTGACTGGGGTTTAATGACTGTCCTTTCCATGCCACCTTATGTCAGGGTGAAAACCTCTTAAAAGAGCTTTTGGAGAATGATGAAAACTTCTGAAGCACAGCACTGAAAGTGAGCTTCCCAGGGCCTTCCTGGTGAGCACTTTGATAATTCAGTCAAGACAAAAAAAATTATGAAATAGGCTGAAGTTATGGTACTTATCCAAAAATAAACATGAGGGTTTTCCTTTTACTAAGCTTCTGAATTTTAAACCTAACTACTAGTGCTTCACCATTAGCACTAATTTGTGAGGGTGGAGCTTAGAAAGGGGTAGAGTGTTTCCACAAGAGCCCAAAATAAACTGGTATAAATCAATTTTGCTCAATTGCCATTAGCTAAATACATTGGTTAATGCCAGGCAAGGGTGTAGCTAACTTTATTAACCCTATAAATGCAAATACATGTTTGTTCACCTGGGCTCATTCCTGAGGACAGCGTGGGTGTGTCATCGATAGCAGGTGCAGTGTGCCCAGGGCTGGTCTCTGACACAGATCCACTGCTGTGAAACAGGCTATGTCCATGCCATTAAACTCTCTTATCTGCCAAAACTGGGTCAGCTCACACAGTTTGCCTCTTGGGAGAGGTATGCTGATGCTTCAGTTATGGCCAGGCATTCTGCGGAGGAGTGTTCCTTGGCCCTGGCCAGCAGCGTGCCAGTGCTGTCTGAGAATTTAGTTTGTGAGTGGTGCCCTCGCCGTGTCCCCTCAGCTGCGTGCTGGGAAAGAGACCGGACACTGCACGTCCTGCTGCACCTCTGAGGAAAGAACAAGGAGGGAAAGGATGCGGCTCCACCTTGCTCTGGCTCCTTCCAAACATGCAGTTGCTCCTCAGGCTCCCTTCTGACACTTGGTACCACCATGGTCAAAATGTGTGTGGTGGGGTGGCCTTTTCTGTTCAAAATTACTTTTCCTGTCTTCTGTGTTAACAATACACAGCTGTTGATTCTCAGAAGGGTACAATTTGGTCAAACATAGATGTTCTGTGGCCAGCAGAAGACAGTTTTCCCATGCCATGTTTCAGGCTCCTGCTCTAGACCATAAAGGCAACAGGGTTCCTCAGCACATCAACTCAAAGAGAACACCAGACCATTTTTGCCATGCATGAAGTGACTATAAAGAACAGAACCATGAAGCACATACTCAGTTCATTTCTTTTTTTCAACCAGCAGAATTTCAACTAGGAGGAAATAGTGCCTAATACAAGGTTTCGAGCAAATTTAACATAACCATTGATATCAAAACTACCAACAACTGTTTACAAATACATTGTGGGACAGGAGAGGCCTTTAGGTCATTTAGTGTGACTTCCCATGTGTCACAGACAATTAAGGATACCCTATATTCAAGTGATAATAGTTTCTTCAGGAACACAGATTTTGTTTTCCACTAAAGGCTGTGTTTGACAAAGCATGCAAACTTGATTTGGAAATCCCAAATGATGAAGAGTAAACCTTTTCATCTGGTAGATTGTTTCAATGGTTAATCACCTGCTTTTTCAAGCACAGTTCTATGGTTGATCTACCTCCCTGCCTCCCTCCCTCCATCTCTCCCCTGCTTCATCCCTGCTTTTCTCTCTTCCCTTTGCCCTTCTTTTTCCCTTCCTTACTTTCTTTCACCACTGGTTCTTGACAGTTTTTTCACTGCTGGAATTAAAAACTGTGTTACTACTCAGTAGTTTCTTCATTTGAAAGTACTTACCTAGCCACTATTTGGTCTTCCTTTTGGTGAGCTTAAAGAGGCTGGGCTTGTTATCTTTGTCACTCCAGCTCTCCAAAAATGTAGTTGCTTTATCTTCTCCAGTTTGTTAACATTCTTTTTTTAAAAATAGTCCCCAAACCACACATAGTATTTCAATCTTCACTCACCGACACCTACAGCACTTAATCAGTTTACTAATCCTCTTTCACCTCCGCTTAGCTAATGTATTAACCTTGGTTTTGTTGCTACAGTTTTGGTGTACCATACCCTCAGTCTTTTCCTGCATCCTTTCTCCTATTCAGTAAGTGTAGCCTTCCCTTCACCCTTCTAAAAAGGAAGAATATCCTTTGGCTATCCCAGCTTCTCTGAATGGGCTCAGATAACCATACCATCAGAGGGTTTTGTCTGCTCTGTTCTCCATTACTGCTTATCACTTTTTCAGTCTTCGTCACTGGAATTACGATTTACTCCTTGATCACTTATGAAAATAGTGAAAGTCCTGATTAGTGAAGTTTTCCCACAGTCACTGATGATAGTCTATTTGCAATGATGCTTTCCACAAATAGAGTCAACTTTCTATCTTATTGCATTTATGTTATACAGCGCCAGTTTTTACATCAGTGTGATATTGTATTAATTCAATAGATCTATAAAAGTCAAGGATAACTGTGGAGCTATGACACACTTAATCAAAGTTGTAATATTAGAAGTAATTTTAGAAGTAATTCAGGTTTATTTGACAACAGCTGTTTCCCTAAAACCATGTTGACGAGGGTTTATTACATTCCTATCCTCTTAATGTTAAAGTTGAACAACCAAAAAATGGTATTTACTGATTCAACAAGGAGGGTAAAAGAAAGAAGTTCACAGAATGGGGTAAGTGGATGCTCATGGTACAGGACTGAGGGCAAGATGGCACTGATGGCTTAGTATAGGGAAACATAACAATACTTCTTTAGCAACTCCTGTTCTGGTTCTTTTTGCTGCTTACAAGGACTTACGTCTCCACATCACTTAAAGACAGTGAGAGTATAGTGATGAGAGGTTTCTATTCCAAGTCTCCAAAATAATAACAATAAAAAACAAAGCAGACTCAAGCCATTATCTAAAATTGTTCATACAAGTAAAGAAAGGGTTAAAGAAAAAGATACTAGATTAGCAAAACCCAAGATTTTTATTGTTATCCCCCAAAGGCTGTGTTTGATAACTAAGACAAATGTGAAATTGGGAATTAATGAAGAAAATTTTATGTGCTGCATGCTGGGTTTAATAATGAAGCATGGCTGGCTGGGCCTCTCCATGTTTGTGGGGCTGCAAATATCAATGACAGGAGAGCAGATGGACTGAAGGGAGTAAGCTTTGCTGTGATGACTGCCACTTTCCCACCTCTGGGGTTGTGGGACCCACCATGACCACCCTGAGGCCCAGAGGTGTCACCCGCTCAGCCAGCCAGCCCCTGGCTAGGTCAAATCCAATGTGTCTTTCCTGAATATCCCCTTTTCAACTTCCCTTTCTTCTTTCTTCTTTCTTCTTTTTTTTTTTTTTTTTATCTGATTGTTTATGCCTTCTTTTTAATGGAAGTCTGATTCAGCTGACTAAGCTTGAATCCTTTGCAATGTTATTCTAAGCCTATGGCCAAAAAGGCAACTAAAAGAAAAACTTTAAACAACCTGATGCTTGTACACATCTGTAACTGATAAGGATATGCAGGCATCTGTCATTCTTCAGCAGAGAGTTACACCAGAAACACAGGATGCTTTTGTTATCCCTTGCTTTTATGTGACTTTCTCTAATTTGTGTTCAGGAAAGCCAGATCAGACTCCAGCAGATAAAAAGCAAAATGCCCCCCAGCTCATGTCTGAGTCTTTCTACCCTTCCCCTTCTCTTTCCCTTACCCCTTTTTGACTCTCCCCACCATCTCCTGACAATGACTCTTATCTTTATCACCATCTCAAGTGTTGCCAAATGGAGAAAGAGATGGTGCCTTATATAATTTTTCTGAAGTAAAAAGAAAGGGTAAAAGGGGTGATTGTCAAATGAAAGCCTCCATTGATGCTTTTAAGTGCTCACCTGTGTGGTTGGTTTTGTTTATTTTATCCTCAGTTTAAAAGTTTTGATGGCACTATTCTGCCATAGGAAAAAGTCCTCAAGAAATCTCTGCACTTCAAACTTCACACAACATCTATTTTTTATCTCTATGCAGATACAGGTTCATTTAGTACATTCGTATTCTGGACTAGCTAATACTCAGGAAATGAACGTGGTTTATTTATAGTGAGAGACTCTCTGGCTTGTTACCTGAGAGGCTGAAATACTTCTTCACAAATCACAGAATCCTAGAATAGTTTGCATTGGAAGGGACCTTCAAAGATCATCTAGTCCAAGGACAGGGACGTCTTTCACCAGGTCAGGTTGCCTGACCATCCAGCCTGACTTTGAACACTTCCAGGGATGGGGCATCCACAACTTTCCTGGGTAGCCTGTTGCAGTGCCTCATCACACTTATCAAAAAAATTAGTTTTGTTCAGAAGTTTAGTAAATTCTCTTCTCCTGCACAACAACCTGTGTCATGTAGGACTTCTTGGTCTTCCAAATACCACAGTTAGCCTTCAGCTAACTACTGTGGAGTGCAGCTCCCTCAGGGCCAGATCATCTTTTCCCTTTCATGTGCAGTAAGCTGGAGAACTTGATAGAAGAAAAAGACATCTGCACAAAACTACGTAAAAAATCATGGAAATGTGAGAAAGTTCCTTTCTGAGTAGGATATTGCTGATGGGCCCCTGGTTCTGTGTAAGGTCAAAGTCAAGGAAAAGGTGCCAGTCTAAAGGCTTCACACTCCTCCTTCAATCAATCAGCAAGGTTTAAAATTATCTACTAGGAAGGCCTCTCCTTCTCCACTCCAGTCTGGTCATATCCCTCTCTAAAGGAGGAGAGGAGAGGAGACACCACCACTCTAAGAACCACACACTGGGATCATCACATAGCTTCTTCATGGGTATAGTTATGGTTCACTGTGTACATGAAAACACAGCAAATACATGACTCTCAGTCCAGCACTCTTGTACTGTCAGGCAGTTTTCTTTCTCTTTGACTATTTTCTAATGTGGAACATTGAAACCACAATTGTCTGCCAACCTCTAAGGTACCACAGTTTGAAGGCAAACAATGAAAGTGCTTCTGGGTGTAACCATGTTGTACAATGGCACATACAGCTTTGGCTAGGCTGTATTTCACAGTCTGTTGCCAGAGCAAGCCCAGCACCAAAAGCAGCATACCTAGCTCAGAGCAGTAATGAGAGAAGGTAATGCTGAGAAGTAGGACAGGATGGGTTGGGCATGGTGCTATGCTGCATGCAGGTTCAAACTAGTGCCACCACCATAGGGACATCTGGCTGTACTCAAATGAATAACGTGTCTTCAGATCCTAGGCCACACAAGCGCCCATCCTAGGGGTCCTTTGTAACAGTTCAGAGTAGTAGGTAATAGAAGAACTATTTTGCTAGGCCTCAAAGAAAAGGAGATGTCACAAATAGTTGCAGCACACTTAAAACAGTTTGTTGAAGACAACCCAGCACCTACCACATCTCTTCAATTCGTATTTCTGCTAGGCAAATATAAAAGCCAAGTGTCTCTTAGAGGAACTTACCACTGACTATGTTTAAAACCTCCTGAATCCCACAGCTGCACGGTTTCCCACGTGTGTCTCCCAAGCAGGCTGTTCTTCATGGTGTTCCCTGGGCATGTCGTTCTGGATCCCTCTGACCTGTTTCTCCTGGCTTGCTGGGCTGTAGCTTGCCCAGTGCTGGAGAGTAACTTTGTGGGGTAGGAGGTTCTCTTAAAAGCTCTGTTCTTGCCTTGTGCTGGCTAAGGAAGAAGACTCTTTAGAACTTCATTTTTATTGACTTTTGTATATAGAACATATAACAAAGGCAAAGCATTTCACTTTACGTATTCTGTATTGTTTCATTACAGTCTTAATTTTTTTTATTTATTTGTTATATTCCTTTTTTTTTTTTTTCTTTCATCCACTTGCATCTGTGTGTGGGTGACTGCCATTCAAGGTGGGCCTTTTGCTCTTTAAAGGACATCAGAAATCCACCAGGGCCAAATAACCCTGAATCTGCTCTGCACAGATCATGAAAACAGGGAGTATCTGGCAACTAACTCCAAGTTCATGTTCTTGATAAGCTTGTCCTTTAGGTTTAATTGGTATATCAGAGGAACATGAAGGCCAGAGTCAACCAGTAGCCAGCCTTTGGACTTACTTAACCTCCCTAACCATGTGTGAAACCACTATTGTGATATCAAAGTCTCATTAAATATTAAATATAGAGCATGCCAGAAGTGACTTTGCAGTTAATAAAAATGTTCATCAATTTAAATAATAAGACTGTAGTCTCATTACAGCTGTATTGCATGAAACATTATTTGTAGAGAAGAGTTCTTAATCATCTACTTCAATATAATTTATAGGGAAACCAGCTTTAGCGAGTGAGTTAATTTCAAAGAATAACATGTTTGGTCTTGGATTATTCTTTCACAGCTGAAAAGAAAATCAAAGTGTTTTGAAAATGATTCTGAAATAACAGAAAATTATAAACAACGTAGAGTGAATGACTTGTAACTGCCCCTTTGCAGAAGAGAGGAAAACAGAGAACTCACAAAACAGATCCTGCCTCCAGTAAGAGAAACTGATGTACAGACACCCTCCCCCCACAACAGAGGAATCCAACACCAAAACCTTTGGGAACAAAATCTCTGAGACACTTTCAGACCTTCCAGATGGAAGTTTTTACCCTTTTACCCAAAGATCCTTTCACGCAAGAGACAGTGTTGACATCATTGCTAATGAGCGATGGCAAATATCTTTTTAACTCTCTCTGTGGTCTTCTTTGCTATTGTAAATAATATGCCAAAGAACAGCGGAAATAAAGTCTTTGATGCTGTTACTGACTGGGAGGGGGGGGTTTCAGATGACTGATGTAACATGTTAGTAACAGATATTTTTACATTAACATGTATAGATTTATAGACTTAAAAAGGAATCTTTTGATTTTCTAAACAGTGCCAGGGAGTGCCATACAAACAAAATGATGTGTCCTTCTGGCCACAAGCTCATCCTGGGAGTCCACGGAACAGGCGTTTGCCCGTGGCTGCTGCCTGTTGTCCTCCTGCTGTGCCCCACTATGAAGAGCCCGTCTCTGTGTTCCTGATGGCTTGTTAAGCACTGAGGGCTGCTGTTGGGTGTGCCTGAAGCCAGGCTGGACAAGCCCATCTCCCCCTGTCTCCCCTTCCAGGGCACATGCTCCAGCGCCCAACCCAACCATGGCCCTACCCTGAACGTGTTCCAGTTGATCGATACCTTTCTTGTACTGACTGGGACAGACATACCAGATACAGTACTCTACATGAGGTCCAACAACTTCTTAGTAGAGAGAGATAATTCCTTCCTGAAGCCCTTTCCAACCTGAATTATCCCATAATCCTGTGAAATGGGTGGTGCCTACTAGGTCCAAGAGGCATAAGGTAATAAGGGTGCAGGAGGTAAATAGACTTTGCGTGAGAGTAGGTGAGCTATGTAGGGTGATTGGGTGGTGTGAAGAAGAGACGATGGATGTTACAGGTTAGAAGCTGTCGAGGAAACAAGGGAGAACTCACAGTAAATAATGCTAGAAAAACTCACCTCCGAAAGTTCAGTGAAAGAGTCCAGAGTTTTTCTGGAAATCGTGGCAATCTTCTGCAAATGGAGCTGATGAAGTGATTAACATCAGAAGAAAATTCCAGAAACAGAACATGGTGATTTTAGGGTATAAGATAGTGCAGGAACTTGTGCTCACTTAAGGTCTCTTTTCTGTTATTATTGGTTTCAAATGCAAACACTCGGAGGAAGAAATAGATACAAGAGCACCTGCAGGCTTCTTGGTTTATGGGCATGCTTTAGTGTGTCAGTCCCTGGCAAAAGCTTTTGCTCTTCTCCTGGCTGAGAAGGAAACTTGAGAAAGCAACATGAGGGCAACAGTGAAACCATTCTGCTCCTCTGAGCTGGAGACCAGACTTGTCACCACCACATTGGGCTGCATCCTGAGCCTCAGGATGCTTTGTGCTTTCTTAAAGCTCCAGTTGCTGGAACTGAGAAGTGAGGCCTTTGGTTTTAGAGAACACCTAGAAAAGATGGAGGCCATTGCAAGGTTTAGGGTGCAGGAGTAAATGCTGCCAACCCTCTGTTTCACACTTTTCTCTTTCCTTTTTATCCCCCAGTCCCAGGAGTAGCGGATCAAACTGGCCACCCTAACAGCATTTGTACCTCCTGGGACACTGATGGTTGAATACAATGTTCAGGCAAACCTGTTTTGAACGTGGGAGATGGCGTCTCTGGGTTTAACTCTCTTTACCTGCTGATAGTGAGGAGCTGTGGACACACATCTGTGCTAGGGCGGATGATGGAGGAGGCAGGAGCTGGGCTGTTGGGCACTAGTGGCAGTCCAGTGCCCAGATGCCCTTCTCCTGTCCGGTCTTATGGAGTTCTCTGCCAGAGAAAGAGAAGGAGGTTTTTGCTTTCACCACAGCCATGACATAGGACTGGAGGAAATAGCTACCAGAGGTTGTCTTCTCTCATGTCACTGGCTTGATGCACCAACATGGTGACCTATAAAGATGGTACAAAGGAGTGAGTGTGAGGTGCACTGAGAAACAGGGATGGGACACCTGAGATGCCCCACAGAGACAGTGGCTTGGTAGGTGTGTGACTGGACAAAATTATCCTCTTGTAGTAAGTCATCCCTGAGGGGACAAGATGAGAAATGTGATGTGCCCCAGCTCTGAAGGGTCTTTAGTGCAGCAAGCTCCTCATACTGATTCCAATGACGAACGTGTGTGACTTGAGGTGTACAAAATCTGCTTCAAAAATTCATGTTTCCTTTTTCCTCCTGCCCCCAGTAGCTCTGTGTGCTGTTTGAAAAATTATTCACCTCTCTCTGAGACCACTTTATATTCAAACAGCTAAACTATTGTTTTAACCAATGTTTTGTTGAAAGATTCCCCCTGGCCTTGCCACCCACCTTTTCTGCCATGCCTTGCGCATACATTTATGTGCCACATCAAAGAGCACAGCCAAAAGGTTTTGAGATTATTATTGTCAAACTGGCAAACTTTAGATCAGCATGAAAGTCAGGCCAGGAAGCGAAATCCTGGGTGTGCGGATCGTGACCCGTCCTGGGCAGCCCCTGCATGGGGTGGCTGCTGCTTCACGCGCTGCGCAGCAGCCCCGGCCAGCCGCACCAACGCTGTGCTGGGAGTTTTGGCTGGTTTGGGCTATATTGCTGGTACTTGTAAATAGATGGTTAGGAAATTTTTGTATTCTAAACAGCGACAGCTGGAGACAGAAAGACTGTCATGGGAGTATGGTTGAGAATTAGTGTAAAAAAGCTATGATCACCCAAAGGAAAAATTATACTTTCTTACTCTCCAGTGTAGTTAGGAATGGATAGGGTTTATGTTGATCACAAATGTTGACAGACTTTACCATCTTTCCTGCAATAACATAAAGTCTACTTTTGCTTCTGGAACCTATTCTAGATACATGACTTGGAGGTTAAATTTTAACTAAGCTTTTTCATGATATATAATAGCTGTTCTCTTTCTCATTTATGTCTTGGATAACTGTTGATAAATGTTCACATTTGCAGTAAAATTCAGAGGCAAAGAGGATTTCATCTTGGTTTTACAGTGACCATATCTGATCAGGGACTATTAATATTGATCATCACAATCTAATTCAAAACAGAGAGCAAAACTCAGCAATGATAAAGCCTTGGGCAAAATTGTCATAATTTACTGTTATAGGGAAAAGTTTATGGTTAGCTGCTTGGATTAAAAATCCCTGAGAGTTTTCCACAGGAAAGCTTTATTAAAGACATGCTGTGTTAAATATAGTTATACAACACTCCCTGCTCACATATATGCTTACATATATATTTATGTATCTGTAAAATCAAATTTCCTTGCCCATGTTAAATGACATTTTAGATTATTTAAAGGGGGAAAAATCTTTAAAATACTGTATAATTCTTTGTATGAGTTGTATTGCTTTTTTCTAACATCTTATATTTCATTCTGGAACCAGCCCAGGGGTGTCCAGTCTGGTTAAACGTCAGCTTAGTGAAGAGAACAGGGCAGCCATGGCCTGGGGACTGTGGTGGGGCTGCAGATGTGGCCAGAGGTGAGCTGCCCCTGTCCTCAGGTGGCACTGAACTCTGTGCCACAGGTCCCACCCCCTGGGAGTACACGTCACCTATGTATGTATGTCCACACCAATGAGGACATCTTAGGCAACTGCAGATGCTGCCCACGATTATTGGATGGGTCAGACCACATGCTCAGAAACACTAAAAACCCAGACTCACCTCTCGCCTTCGTAGATGCTGAAAGCCCATAGTTTTCAGTCTGCGTCTTGGGCAGACTTCTTTAATAAATTCCTCAACAAATATCAGGAGTTTTTCTTTGAGTGATAGATTTTCAAGGCCAGGTTGGATGGGGCTTTGAGTAACCTGCTCTAGTGGAAGGTGTCCCTGCCCATGGCATGGGGGTAGGAACCAGATGATCTTTAAGGTCCCTTCCAACCCAAACCATTCTATAATTCTATGATTTTGAACACAGATAACCCTTGCCAGGCAGCTTTTTATTGTCCCAACCTTGCATATGTTTTTTTTTTTTTTTCTCTACAAAGCCCTGGAATATTGTCAGCTTGGAGATCACCATTTAACTGGATCAATTTTCGTTTTTCTGTACGTGGGGCGCTGCCAGCAAGTTAGAGTTGGGGGCCAAAGATCTTGAACCTTAAGTTTTATTCCCAGCCGTGCCATTAACTTGTTGTGTAACATTAGGTGAGTGGGCTTTGGGGGGTTTGCTGTTTGTTTGTTTGTTTTTAATTGCATCAACAGAAACAGGATGCCACCTCACAGGGCTTAATTAACATTTGTAAAACATTTCAGTGATTTTGGGTGAAGACAGGAATGATCCCACACGGTAATCACCACATCTAATGACCAGGCCCAGGGTGCACCAGCCCTCCCTTTGCAGAGCTGGGACAGGGACAAGGGTACCGACCTGACGTGTGATCTGCTTGGCTCCCTTCTCTCCCCACTGTAGCCACCTGCATCAACCTCCAGTTTCCTCTCTCATGCTGATCATGTTAAAGCACTAACTGTATTGATTTTAGAGCAAATGTAATTGATTTTCATCACCTGGAGATTGCAGGAGAGCTCTGGAGTCCATTTAAATAGCTGGGCACCTCACATACTCTTTGGTGGATCCAGGGTCAGCAGGAGCAACATTTACAGCATAGTAATAGCCAGATCAGTGTTCCAACTATATTAATACTTAAGACCATGTTGAAAAGATAAGGGAATGCAGATGGACCTGATTCGATCCATTCACCAGATGCTTCATTGCTTAGCAATTTGGGCCCATTTATTTTCTCATTACAGGTATGGGTGACATGGCTGACAGACAGACACAAGCAAGATCGTTCTTGAGTATCATAATGTCCACATTCACACAATCGAATTTGGCTTCTTCCCTCTCTTGAACAATAAATGGTGGTGGAAAACATTGTGTTGCTAGTTATGTGAAATGTTTTAAATGAACTTTAAAGAAAAAAACAGTCTGGTTTACCATGCAATCAAACTGTTTCTTAGCCTAATGAATAGTGTCTAAAACTGCACTGTGTCACATTCTTGGATCTTAGATCCAAGCAAAATGCCCTCTAGTACTAATGAGAACAGAAGTCAATCCCATTTGCAACAATAAAATATGCAGGCTTGTAAGGCTAAAATTTCCTTAGTAAAGGAATTTCCTTTTGTAAAAAAACAAAAACAAAAACAAAAAACAAGAAACAAAAAACAAGCAACAAGCAACTCATTAAAAGAAACAAAAAACAAGCAAAAAGAATCAGGGAGAAGTGCCACTGAGAATTTAAAGTATCTGTATTTGTTATCAAGAACTGATACGTAATTTTTTGTGCATATAGATAGCCCATAACAGAGCCCAACTATACACTGCTGGAATAAAAGATCTATTTACATCAGCCTCTGTGAAGAAACTTGTAAACAGAGAAGAGTCACTGTGAAGATTGGGGGAAAAAAAAAGCAACTATGAAATTTAGCTCTTGTGGTGCGTAATGTGGCTGTGAATGTGACTTAGCTCTGTGGTGCAGCCTGTCAGCAATGAAGCCAAACGGTTCTCAAAGCTGTAAGGAAAAATAAAAAGGGGACAGGAAACTTACATTTCCTTAAAATTTTAACATGTGCCTTTTCAACATTTCTGCAGGAGCACCACAATGGTCAGAGCTATAGAAGTACAGGTATTTCACAAATGATCCATTTATGCACTACAGAATTTCAGCTGTTGACGTACGGACCAGTGTTTCTCAGAGTTGCTGGTAACTCTAAAGAGTAGGTGTGAACTGGGTTGTTTCCAAGATGTTTTTTAGATTGTCTTTATACCTCCAGAGTTAATTTTGACCTTTGAGATTTCTTTATTCATCTTAGCATTGTTCTGACTTTCTATACTCTGAACCAGGATTTCAACAAGCTGTATTTAATTTAGCTGCTCCTAACAATTACCCTTGTAAGCCACTCCTGTCTCCAGACCTATACCCAGGAGCTGAGGGCACCATGAGGGGTGCCTGGGCACAGCAGTGACTCTTGGTGCCAGCTCTGCTGCTGCAGCACTGGACGTAGATCAATGGACCATGCTTGACCAAGGTCTGCTTATTGTGCCACATGCATGGCCAGCCCCAGAGGTGCACTTTTGCTGTTTGAGTGCTGGAGCAGACTCGGGTGAGCAATGCTGCCTGCACCATGCCCCAGTGCACTTCATGTCAGGTTCAGATCCTTGGCGATGGAAAGAGGATGGAGATCTTGGAGGCATCTTCCCAGTTTGCCACCTACTAGTCAGCCTGCCTTTTGGCTTCCTGCATGCCAGCAAGGCAGAAAATGGTTGAGTTCATAGTGGTCCCAACTGGGCAGAGCAGTAACCTGGGGGTTACTCTTGCAGCAGCCGTTGCTCAGAGCTGTTCTTTCTAGTCTTGAGGGCGAAATGCCTATGGGGGCAGCCATCTCCTCCCTCAAAGCTTGACAAGGCTGCAGCCCTGCTGGCCATCCTGCAGCTCGCCCCCCAGCAGCACTTGGGTGCAGACCCACAAAGAGAAATTGCTTAAAAGTTTAAAATGAATAATTCAGCACTCCTTTGATTTGTGAGTTTTAACTACTGAAGAATGTGTGTCCTGCCACATTGCATCAACCTTGAAATGAAGTACAAATGGATGTGATTCAGACACTAAATATTTAAAGTCAGAATCTAATCTTAGATACATTGTGTATGCTGTCATCTCAAAAAAGCAATAGAGACAATGGTGGACAGCGCAGATTGAAATTAAATTCATGCTCTGTATTAAAAAACTTGCCCTGCTAATCCACATGAATGATTAACCACAAAGAAACTTAAGTCTGTGAGTTACAGCTGTGTTCACTGCACTAAGACAGTGTTGTCGCGGTCTTAGTTAGCTTCAGTAAAGAATTGTCCAAAACCATCTCCTAGGGAAAGGACATCACCTCCCCTTTATCCTCTCTTCTCTCAGAGATGCAGCTAAACAATTAGCATTTTCCAGTTAAATGGCAAACAAAGAGTTTCTAATCTTCCTTTTGCTGGAAAGAAAGATAAAATCACAACCGCAACCTAAATCAAAAGCCGTAATAGCACTTGGGCAGTTACAGGCTCTTACTATAGATAGCCAGGTCAAAGTAATCAGCATACGAATCTTCACACCCAGTGAGCAAAAACATAACTCGACACAACTCTCTACTGAATATTATTGTAATAGGGGTAAGTGCACCAGGGTATGACCCTATTAAATACCAAACCTGTAGCTCCAAAATAGCACAAAACCCAGATGGATGATCTCATCCTGCGCAGTATGTGCCAGAATACAAATACAGGCTTGCAAGTGCTTCAAGTGCACACAGAAAGCAAGATAAGACCGTGTTAAAAATAAAGGATAGAACATATGTTGATGTCTGAGCAGAATGAAGGATGTTAGACCTGCTGCTGCTGAAACCGCTGGTGATCTTTCTGTTCTCTTAGCTGGATTTTAAGGCCTCATTGTGGGCCTTCTGGATATCATAACCATATAGCAGCCTCACGAGACAAGCCTCAGTTCCCTAAAAGCAGCAATGAGGTTAATACCCACATCAAGCAAAAAAGATGTGGGTATTTATCCTCATGTCAAGGTTAAGTGTTGTTGATGTCTGTGTTGCTTTCTAGTTTGGGGCTAGCATAGTGCAGCTGCCAGTCTAGGGTAGAGGGTGCTACACAGTTTAGGTAGAGCTTAGATCAACTTGGGCCATTTGTACATCAGATGGGAATAGCATGGTACGTAATCAGCAGGTTTTTATTAACAAAACAAACATGACTTAGTTTAGACAGATGGAAATGTTTTGTATTTCAGTAAGGCGGACAGTCTAGCATAAAAAATCCACTTCTATCGTTTTCCAGTGAGCTGAGCCTGGGAGGGCCTGAGTGCCCATGGGGCATTTTGAGGATGAAAAGTGCATGACTAATCCAGACAGCAATTGTTTCCTTCCTTGGGCTTTCAGAGGAATGTAGCATTGTGGTCCAGCAAGTGCCACTGAAACACAAGGTGAAAACCCACACAATCACATGAAGGAGGACAAGGAAACCAGCCAGACCCACAGTAATAAAATTCCAAATAACATCCTGGAGGCAGTTTTAGAATTGTGAGCATTGCCATGGACCCAGATGCAGCTGCAGGAAACATGGATTTCAGTTTGTTTTATATTCCATGGATTGGCATCCAGGCTCTGCAACTAGCAAGTATGATCTCTTACTGAATAGGAGCATAGCCACAGGAGAGGAAAGATTAAGGGTATCAAAGGAATACATTTTTCGTTTCAGTCCTTTCTTCTTACAGTAGATTAAAAGGAAAAAAAAAAAAGAGTTTTGTTCAACATTCAATTTTGAGGAGAATTAAATAAGCCAAAAACATTGTTCAGAATTAGAGTACTGAATAAAGGATTTCAAAAACACAGTGTGTGGTTCATGGTGGGAACCTTTCCTTTTAAGACGAGCCATACACAGCTGTATGAACACTATTGTCCTCTGTCCCACTGAAGAAATTCTTTCTTTCTGAAGTGTTCAATCTGTTAAGACACATAGGTGCTTTAAAAGCTTAAAAAATGAAGCAAAGCACTCAAACTCTCTTCTGGTTCAAATGGCAATTATCTGAAAAGCAGCAAAGAAACAGGAATACACGGGTAAATGAAATAGCTTTTGATTGCTTGGCTATGAACGACAGTAGGATTTTGTCCTCTTTGGGACAGATATCCAGCCGTATGTGCGGGCAAGACCAAAGTCAGCCCTGGATGACGGGTACAGCGGCAGTGACATTACTTGGCATGGATGGTTATCACAAGTCTGTGGAGCAGACACCGCTTTCATCTCTAATGGACGGAGAAATGCTCCTTGCCACTGAGCCATACAAGGACACAATTTGTAGAAAATAAAGCCTATAAAAACTTCCTTATAACTCTGGGTCTGGAAAGACTCCCTTCTCTTCTGCAAGGATCATCAAACATCAAGGCTTCCACCATCATTTTTAGGCCCCATGAGGACAAAAAGAGGAAGGCCAAAAGACCAACTCTAGTCTACAAGTCCACCTTTCAAGTTAATCATTCATCAGCTGAAAGAGTGTCTCTCAAAATAAGAAAGACAGAAACAAAGACTAGGTAAGCACAGACCTAAGAAAACAAAATTACTGATAATTTTAGCTTGTTTGCTGCTGCTGTTCCTTCTCTGGAGAATCCCATGCTCCAGGCAAAGCAAACCTCTGAGAGGAGCTTGTGTAACGGAGAGGCTGGAAAGCTTCAGGAGCTGAGCTTGGTTGCCTTGAGCTGGGAATGAAGGATGAAAGAAAGTCACAAGGACCACAGTGCTGAGATTTCCAGTACAACTCTAGTGACTTGAAGTGCCAAATTTCAACCTGAGTGTAAAGCAGAATTACACAGGACTTGCCAGTGGCTGGTAGAAGAATGGCAACCAGACATCCTCCTTTAAACTTCTGAAGTTGACTGTCTCATTGCTCTGACAGGTTATCACAGAATCACAGAATGTTTGGGATTGGAAGGGACCTCAAAAGATCATCCAGTCCCATCCCCCTGCTGGAGCAGGTACACCCACATGAGGTTACACGGGAAGGCGTCCAGGCCGGTTTTGAATGTCTCCAGAGTAGAAGACTCCACAACCTCTCTAGACAGAAGAAGAAAAAAGGAAACAAACAAAAAAAACCCTGCAAAAAACAAACAACTTTCCCCATAAGCTTGTTTCTGAGAAAACAACAGGCCTGGAAAAAGTCGTAAGAGAAGGCAATCCTCAAAATTCAAATTCTTTAGAGAGGAAGACCTCAGAGAACTGTTACATCACATGCTTATGTGCAAATGGAAACCTGGCTACAATATTAATTTATCAGGATAAACTGAGGTCTTGCAGCCACAGGAAGCACATGAAATAAATGTTTCTGGATCCCGTTCAGAGGTTTGTTTTAGGCCATGCAGTTGCATGATACCAGGGCATAATATGATAGAAAACGGTTGTGCTACTAACAAGGCTTGAGAACCTGGAATAGGGAAGGAGTGGCCACAAAGATCTCATCAGTGCTGGTAAGTCCAGGACAGTTGAAATTCAAACTTGGAGCTTGCAGCTGGCTAAAAATCCTCACGTTATGGCAGTGTGAGAACTTATGAGAATGGATGAATTCCAGTTTGACTTTCTGAACTCTGTATGTTCTTGTCTATAGTGATGGCTCTGCTGGCCCTCAAAAAGTTGCCAGAAGAGCCAGCCTGAGCAGGCTGAGAAGCATGTGTCCAGCACAGCAGCCTGCAGAAGGGGAGGCTCCAGTCCGGCTGTAACACACTGATCACAGAAACCACCTTGAGGAAGCACTATGCCTTCCATATGCCCAAGATCCCCTCTGCCCATAACTACTTGTCTATAAAGCTATAGCATATAGAGTGGCAAAAGGATCTAATAAGGAGTCAGAGAGAAACGTGTCAGTGAGGAATACCCTGGCCAGGGACAAAAAGACAAATTCCTGTTCAATTGGGCAAGTTACTCTGTATCGGGCAAGGACCTTGTCCTGTTATCTGAGATCTCTGCTTGTTTGCTGGTGGGGAGACAAGCAGTAAACCCTTTGGAGCGGCTGCAATCAGCACTGGGATTCAGAGCTGCTGCTGGTGGTTGACAGCCTGCACCCACCTCTGAACCGCGGCTGGGAGGTGTCCAAGCCAGGGTGTTCTGTGCGCAGCTGCTGCTGTGGGCTAGAGTGGCTCCTATTATGCAGAAAGAAGGTTCTTGTGCTCAAAGAAGTGCCCCTTGGAGGGGCTGCAGAGGGGATGAAAAGGAGGGAGACCCCCAGTGAGCTTTTTTCTTTTATCTTGCAGATGAACCAGATGGCAGGAGCAGCAGAAACCAAAGAAGGAGCATGAAGCCTTTAAGAATCAGATTGCTAAAACGTAGGGAAACTGAAGCCAAAAACTAGGCCTGGACAAAACAGAGCACCAGAGTGGAAAAAAAAAAAAAGGCTCTGAAGGAGCTCAGCCAAAAGGGGAAATAAGAAAATAAACCAGCTCAGTTCTTCAATTCAAATTTCAACTCCTCTGAGAGGAGACTTGGAGAAACTGAAGAACTGGCATTAAGTCTCCTTTGTAGCTGCAGCTGCTCACAGTTATCTGCCTCCGGCCTGTGCATTTCCCAGGGTGTGAATAAAGGGCACCAAAGAGTGACCAGTGGACCCATCACAACCTCACACACTCGGGCAAACATTGACGCTTGTCTAACAGGTAAGAAGGGTCCTGCTGCAGCATTGCCACAGCCCACAGCAGCTGCTCTGCATCGAGTCACTGATGGTGGGGGACACATAATGTTCCCTCTGCACCTACTTGCTCAAGCCGGGCTTTCTGATCTCCCTGGAGAGACACTGCTGAGCCTGCATTGTAATGCGCTTTCAGGTCCCAAGACAGATTTTCATCAGGCAAGACCTTGCTACGGGATGTTGCGCTACATCCTTTCTTCTCAAGAGTACTCTCATTTTTCAGAGCAAATGCCCATAGAAAGGTCATGATGTCAGGCACACCATCTGCAGGATGTGCTCTGCTCCTCCATTTCCAACCGCAGACTGACGGACACTGCTGCTCTATCCCCCCAAGGAAGCATTACAAACCGCTTTCCACCCCCAGCCCCCCGTTTCAGTAAAGATCCCGTGACACTTGGTGGAAAAAAAACAACATTGTATTTGATTTACAATTAACAGGATTCACAAATAATGACAAAGAAACAGATTAGCCATGAAATTAGGATGCCTCTGTTGATGAAGGAGTAGCTGGCAAAGCACCTTTATGCAGAAGTCATGTACCTCGGTCCTAAGCAGTGTAAAATAACTTATAGCCCAGGCAGGTTCAGGAATGGTTATACATAAACGCAAGATGTTGAGTACAAAACAAACGAAAAAACTCCTCCCAGCGCACTGGGCAGGAACCCAGTTCTGGTGAGGCTTTTGATTTTCAGAAACTGAAGGTAAGGCCCACTGACAATTACTAGGAACATTTTCAAAAAGGGGGGGAAAAATATGTCAACAAACAGTAGAAGTCACTGCATGGCAGCCTACCGGGCAGGGAGGTGGGGCAGCAGACAGCGCGTTAGCTTGCTGAGAATCAGCAGAGTCCGGGCGCTTGGCAGGACAATGAACGAAGGAGTACAGATGGCAGCGCTTCATTAAAATGCTACTTTACTGCCAAAAGCTTGCGAGACAAAGAGGAATAAAGTTTTCTGATGTGCAATACAGCAATTTAAGAAGACGTACCTAACTTTTTGATTTGTATGGAGCTTACCTATATTGTAAACACACACTTTCTAACAAGTTATTTCCATTTTCTTTGCTGTGGGTTACAGTGTGTGTTCAACCAAATGCAGCATTCCAAGGCTCAAAACTGACTGAGTGGTTTCCACTAGACGGGTATATGATTTTTCCAATATCATACTAGTATTTTACATCACAAATACAATAAAAACAAGTGATGGTATTTCTAGGACAGTTCCAAGATTCAAATTAAAAAATCATCAGAACCATTCTAAAATAAGATACTATACATAATCAAATCATGTTAAACAGCACACTCTCGGCAAGCAGCTAATTACAAGCATTCTGCTGGTCATGTTTTTCACACAAAAGTCATTCAATAGCACATAAATATTTCTTCTTCTGATCCGCTTCTTTTTACAAAACCATTCATCAGATTCACAGAATTAGTACAAGTAAGGCACATTAGCATATATCATAAAACTCACAATAATAACAAAGAGTTGTAAAGTTTTAAGGACTAATTCTTTCTTTGCAGTGATTTCTGAACCAAGTAGAACCCTCCTACGTGGACATCACTCTTATTTCTGTCGCAGCCAACTGTGGTGGGTGCAGTACTGTGCATCACCATGGACATACATAATTAAATTAAGAACCGTGTGTGGTAGCAAATCCCATTCTTGGATCTCGCAGGGAAATCAAACACATTGTTCATGATGTTTGTTATGAGCATAGACTAAGATTTAGAACTATATGGAAGTCAATTTCCAGTTATCAAAATAAAAGGGGATATTGCATGTGTCTCTATGTTATTGTTTTCCTAGTAGAAATATTGCTTAACGTAGAATGGATGCTATAGTATTGAATTTACTTGCATAATGAATCCTAAATGCTGATGACTCAGATTCTACTAAATTAAACAAACTATAGGTCTTCCTTCTTCCGCCCCCCACCCTGGCCCCAACCAAAGGACTCTCCTTCCCACAGAAGATTCATTTACACACAACACAGCTTTTAATTAGAAGCATAATTTACAGTAAAAATTTTTTACATTACACCTCTGCTATCAAAAAAACATGAAATCTTTCATTTAAAGTTGTAATTATACATTAAAAAATAGAACACTATTTCCTTAACAGGAAGAATGAATTTGAACATCTTCAGATCAGATTTCTTTATTGCGGCTTTTGAGTCAAAGGTCAGTCACTTTATTCTCTAATGCAGCTGCTATTTGCTGTAAACGGAAGGCAAGCTGCATTTTTTGCGCAGCTGGATCCTCTTCAAGTGCATTTATAATCTGGAAGAAATAAACACAGAATGTTTAGAATCATTTAGCTGAAAACATACGACATAGTTCCTGGACCAAGCGTCTGATACTGCTTTGGTTGTAAAGAGTCCTTTGCATTTACTCTGCACCAAAGATAAAGTCCATCTAGTAGGCCCCGTGTTGTATTTTTACACAAAGGCAATAAAAATGATCGTCTCCGTTACTTTATCTCAGTTGCTGTAATGTTTCCCATTATGCTGGGATTCAAACAAATTAATAGGTGGTACTTTATCTTGTGAAATATTACATTCCAAGATGGAGCAGGCAGGGGAAAAACGTCTTCATAGCTATTTGAGAAACGGTGCTTGTACTTACAATGCACCCTACGAGGCTTAAGGGCTGTTTACCAGCAGTAATTGAGGCCCATCCCCAGGAGCTGTGGTTGTGAGAAGCTCTTGGGTGGTCCATGCACAGGCACAAGGTAGAGCAAGACCAGGTCCCTGGTGTCTGTGGCCAATAAGAGGAAGAAAATGGCCTGGCTGCAGCGTTGGGGAGCTTTGGCAGCTTCTCTTTGGCTCCCGCCAAGAAATGGGACTCTGGCCCAGCACCATGTAGCTCAGGAATTGAAAAGCTCGTTAGAGAAGCCCCCCAGCATCCCACACACCGCCTCTGTTGTACAGAATATATATACATATATATATATAGGAAGGTACAACTTTAAGACATAAGGGATTTGGAAACGAGCTAGAAAAGGTCAACTGTTATGAGAAGGCTTTTCTTCAAATAGAGTTTTTTAGGGCTCCTCAAGATCAAATTTCAAAGGTTTCGAAAGGTTTTCATTTCCACCGTCCTTTAGGGAAACATTTCCACCAACTATTAGATTTCTCCATTAGAAGAATGTGTTACATGGCAAAACCATTCCTTTTCTAGAACTGGCTTTATTAATAAAAGTCAGACACTGTAATCAAGCAGAAACCTTTAGCTCTGTTTAAATACGATATAAACTTGCAAGTACAAGAACTGGAGACATAGAGTTTGTCTGTCACTACCTGTGGTTTTCATTACTTGCACATCATTGACAATGGAGATTAATGCAGTCTATATTAGTATAGCCAATAATTTCACTTTCAAGGGCTGGTATAACATTTGAGTTTCAAACACTGGAGCAAATTTATTAAGAAATAATTATTTTAATGGATTTGTTTTTAAAGCGTGAAAGTATTTTTACAAGACAGCGTTAATAAACACTTACTACAATATTTAAATGGAGCCTAATTTAATTTGATATTGTTCCCTTAATTTAAACAATTACATCTAGCTGTAACTCCTCAAATCTAGACTAAATAATTCATGATTATCTCTGCTGGTGAATATATCCTTCATATAAATGTGGACAATTAGAATGTACCCACTTAGTCACTGTCAAGCCCTGCAGAGATGCAGAAGGTACAGCGCATGCTGGGAATCACTGCATCAGTAATAAAGACAAGGGCAGCTGCAAAATGTTCCAATTTATGCAAATTAAAATATTTTCATGGAAAATAAATAAGCGCAATTAATTTTATGGAATGGTTCTTGACAGATTATTTCCATAACTTCGAATTAGCAGCCTTTTCATCGGATGCACCTTGTTGTTATACACTGATGTACGCGAAGGGAAGAGCTGCAGCTGCGCACTGGGGTTTGCTGGGCTGCCACTGGGAATCCCACAGCGGTGACTCCACCCGCGCCTGCCGCCACTCGTGAAACCAGGGACACAGGGCTGTGCAGGGACGGAGCCTTTGTGGTTCACTTGTCACCCACGGTCCCTGAGTGGGTCTGCAAGTGTTCAGCCTGCAGGAATGCAATGCACGTCAGCTGGGGCAGCGCTGGGGGCGACAGAACCAGCGCCGTGGGGCTGGTCTGCATTCCTCTGGCTGCTTCCCCAGCCGACCCCCACTGCAAGGACTCGCAGGGTGATTTGGTTTTCCCTGCTTACATCTGTTTTAAAGCTGCACCAGGCTGGCTGCTCCTGTATAAAGCAGCTGCAGTGGAGCTGAGGACAAGACTTGCTGCCTTTAGTGCTAAATGTAAGTGAAAACACGAACTGTGCTGAGGCACAAGACAAACTGAAGAGAGCTCACATGTGCTGCACTCCTTTTTGATTCAGCATCTGTTCTTACTTGCCTTGATTTAATTCTGAGAGTTTTCTGGAGGCATTCATTTCCATGGAAACCTTTGAATAAGAGTCCCCTTCTCTCTTTTTGTTTTCAGATTAAGTTTGGAGAGCCACAGTCACAGCCCAGCTACACTGGGATATTCTTTGTCTCCCTTTCCACAGGGCCTGAAGAACCTAAGAAATGTTTTGGACTGGATCTGTGAGCCTCCTCTCGAACCAGACTGTATTCAACAGTCACTCTGCTTCGGTTTACCTTGGGCAGACACAGCAAAACAGGTAGCAGGCATGGCAGTTATAAGTGCATCTTAACTAATAAAAAAGGCACAGCTCCATTCCTACAAACAAAACAAGTTTAATGAGTTGTTCCTAATTAAAAAAACACTGGCTTGAAACCTGATACAGCTCTGACGAGTGCTTCTTGCTTGGTGACATTCTTAAGGCCTAATTCTTAGGAATGAGAATAGTAGAACTGAAGAGAAATGATTTTTAAACTGTCATTACCAAAACCAGATAGCCCATTATGAAATTGTTCATTTATAAGAACACACCTTTGACCACTGTAATTGCCAAGCAAGGTGTATAATTGCAAAGTTAGAGCCTTCTGCTCAGTGTTGATTTTACCCGCTTATCCACAGAATTCCAGAAGTTGTTCCTTTAGACTGATGTTAGCCTTCATAACTCTTTACCATTAATATTATTAAAAAATAAAAACAGAAGCTGCAACTTACCTCATCATAGTATTTGTTAGTGTACTGGTAGAGTTGGTGTAGAGCCACAAGCGTATTTAAGGAATCGGTATGTGCCTGTTAAACAACACAAGCGAGCAGCAAACGTCAAAATAGGGTCACAGAGAGCTAAAAGTTACGCACATGCATGACTGCTGGATACAATACACAGTATTTCCAAATGCAAACTCTGCATCTTGTAACTTTTGTTAAATGACAGTTGGGGCAGAAAAAAGGGGTGAGAAAACTTTTGCTTGGTGATTTTCAGATCAAGACTTTCCTGCTGGTGTTTTTCCAGCCTGTCCACAAGTCTAACACTGGAGGTGGAAAGTATTTTGAACTGTGAACATCAAACCACAGACTACAGCTCAAACATCTGTTAACAACATGGGTGTGTATAACTAAAGCATTTAGTGAGTACAATCTACGTATTGTAGAGATATTAAACATTGGTTCTCTCACTGTCATGGCTGTTTGAAATCCTTTCTCCAGCTCTTTTTAACTCTTTGAAATTACTCACACCTCACTTCAGCAAAGATGTAACTCATCAAGATCACGAGCGCATGTACGTTATGAAAAAGCCATCTGAATCACAAAGATGGAAAGGGGGGAGAGAGAGAGACAGAGACAAAAGACTTTAAATGGAGCAGGAAATAACCCTTCAGTTACCTCCTCCTCCCTCCTCCTCTGACGTTTAACTTATTTAGTGAATGTGCTCTACCTGTCTAAACAGATGTTTTTCATTCAAACGCATAAGATTCAAATCTCTAGCAACATCTTTAGTCTTTCAAGTTAGTTAAGAAAATGAAGAATTGTGAAATATTGCGACTGGCATAAATGATTACTCAAGGCATAAAGCAGCACAGATACATCCATCTTTCCTTGCTCTGTAAAAGTCACTTCCAGAGCTGTTCAAAATTTGCAATGTTCGATCACTCCTTCCATATTCATTTTTATCATAATTTTGAATGTAAATAGAAAGGAACAACATGTGCTGCTGAATTTAAATTCAAATTTACTTTTAATCACTAAATGTTTTAATTTTATATACATCTCAATTTATGTAATAAATAAAGTGAACTGGAAAATGAAACGTCACTGCAGATGAGTTTCGAGTGAATGACTGAAAATAGAAATGCTCTCATGAGAATGTTGATCTGCAAAATGTTAGGTCCTAAGGGCACTGAAAATAAACAAACCACAGAAAATTCTCCAAACAGCCTCCTTGCTCTAGAACTCTTCAACTAAATTAAGCAAATGAGCAAAGCAGCCAGTAAATACACTGTCTCTTTGCTCACGCTAAATAACACCTTTTAACACTGGTGAGGGCCTCTCCTGGTTCTCCCAGTTAAATCGAGTGCTGCGAAGGCAGAAGCCTGCTCTAGCTAAGATGAGCTGCAGAGCAGACCAGGCTTTAGCTAAGCTGAGCTGCAAAGCAGACCAGGCTCTTTGAAGAGTGAAGCAGATTTTGTGGTGTCTTTGCTCCACCAGTCTCCAAACAGAGTCTCCAGCTAGCAACCACCCCCCTGCTCTTCTCTTTAAGAGGTGACCCCCAATCACCTATAATGCAAAAAGAAAAAGTGCCTCTAAGTGAGCACATGGTGATCTTCTCACATGCAGCATAAAGCAGAGGTATTGCCCTCATACAGACAGCTCTAAAATGGGCTATACTTAATGTATGTGCCTTGTCTTTCATTTCTGGAGCCTAATTTTTGCTGCGGTAGCACTCTGAATTCCATTATTATAATACTTGTTATCAGTATGATCAATGCTAAAAATCCTCTATATGCTGTGGAGATAAAACACCATTCAAGAGCGCTATAATTTTTCCACAACAGGTGTGAAAAAATACGAACACTTCGCTCTGGCACCTACATCACTCGGACAGATGAGTGATGATAACCATTCTTGGTTCCATTCAATAATCAACACTTCAAAGGGCTAAAAGGCATGACTACACTAAGCAGGAGTATTTCAGAGATGTCTGAAATAACTCATTTGATGTTTGCACATAAAATAAACCCGTTTGTTGAGGTAGAAAGAGAAGACAAAGAAAAACAGTGCTATACTTGGCTCTAATTTCAGGATAAGAAAATGAAATTTATTCTTACCCGAGAAATCTCTGCTAGATGGGTATTCATATCTTGGTCACTAACTGGCACCATCTGACGAATACCTTTGTAGTAACTGCAACAAATGAAAACAAACTTTCAATTAGGTGAAATACACTCTGGCTTTCTAATAATTCCATATTTCGATTTTGCAATTATTTTAAACAAGCTTCCTAATAATGCAAGACATGTTCTGCCACAACATACCGATGATTCCCTCAGTAATCCTGTCTCCCAGCGGTCATCAGTACCTTCGCAACAGAAAGAAATCGCGCCTGATTGTACAGGGTCAAGCACCAGGAAAGAAATCTATTTATAATTGCAGCTGATGATTATTTTAGGTCTTCGAACTTTTGAAGTCATCAGCTAGCAAGAGTTTTGTCCTGTGGAAGACCTTCTGTGGTATTCACAGAATTTCCAATTGGTAAATGGGTGAAGTCAGAGATGGAGAAGAAAACAAAGGTGTTTGTGAAAATGTTTTCAGGATTTGATCTCAACTGAGCTATGGAAGTGCAGCATTGGTTAGACAGATTGTATAGGTGACAGCAACCGCCACGGAAAACAGCATCATCTTTTCTCCTGAATAAATGTATCCATCAGTCTATCCATCTGTCTGTACAGACATGAGGACAGGCTGGGTCATAACGGTATCCATTTCAACCCTGCCAACATGGCCACCAAGGGAACATTTTAACATTCAGGTGTAAATTTTTTAACAATTGACAGTTGACTATGACTGCTTCAGCATTTGCCTTTCCTCTTACTGAATATATTCACATGGGCTCAAGGCCCTGACAACTCCAAATAAACATGAAAAGAGTCTATACTTACTCTTCCACCATTTTCTTATAGTTAGAGATTTCTTTTGCATAAAGTAATTTATTACTTGGAGAATCCTGAAAAATTTATAAGAGAGAGAAATTGTGTTGATTTATTTTGTAGGAAGCAACAAAAAGGCAAGAATCTAAGATCAAGCTTTACATTGACATGCACTTGAGCTTTACAGATATTAACATCTGGATGCTTGTTATTAACATTTACCTTGGTACATGGGTGGGATGATTTGTTTTAAAAGGATGAAGTTTACACACAGCATTACTGTTGAGTTTAACAAATATATCAGTGCAAGATAATATTAAATATTATTCATGGACATGAATTAATCAGTTCTTAAACTTGCTTTTTATGAAAGAAGCTGGTATTTTCTCCTTTTTATAAATACCAATTGGCAGATGACACAGTAACACTGACATGTTCACCAACCTGTTAAGTGGTGAAACACTAACTTCATTATGAAACAAAAAAGAAATGATCAAGACTGTATCTCCTCAGAGAATGGGTATTGTCTATGAGGATGCCCTTTGTCTTGTCAGGCATGACTGCAGTCAAGATGTAGAATGCAAATCACTTACTCTGCTTAATTTGTGCTCTGTTCTTGTGCAAGCATCCATGAAAGTCTGTGCAATGACTGACAAGGAAGCATCCACTACTTCATGAACATGAACATCAAAGATGAAATGGGGATTTTTCAGTATGTTTACCCAGAATCTAAGAGGCAGGCTGTAAAGCAAGAAAGAAGATAAATAATCCTTTTTACACAATAAAAATTCTACAATAAGCACATCACATGAAATTAAGTATGGGTTTTGCATTTGTGCTTCCTCACAACAGTGAAGCTTAATTTTATGTCAACATTTATACAAGCTATCTGGTGTCTGGTTTCCATGCCTGAAAGCCAAGCCTTTACAGAAAAACTCATATGAGAAAAATCTTGAGTGCCCCAGAACAGCAAGGGAACATGTCTGTGTGATTAGAGAAACTACCCGAGTAGCATTTATGAGATTTTGTGCTTTGACAGGTAAATCTAGTCCAATTTGCCTCTTGCTTTCCTCTTCTCAGAGAAAAGCAAAACAAAACAAAAAGTAAAGTGGTAAATCTGCCATTGACAACCCCAGAGGTAGGCTGGTTTCATTTCTGCAGCTTCTAGGCTTAGGGGAATCCTTTTGGTCATATAAACATATTATCTCAGTTAAAATGATTCCGTGAATTATAAATGAAATTTACTTTGATTTGTGCTAAGAGTGCCAGTACATACTTGGGAATCACACTCTCATTTCTCTGCAATGCAATTATTATTCTGTTCATACCGTACCTGTTTGTTTTCCAGATGTGAATGGTATCTTCATCCTTGATGTCATGTTTTTCTGCTTGTTCATCAAGGAAGTCAAAGAAGTATTTCACAGCTGGTGGCACCACATGGTTCGAATTGAGCACACTATGAAAGAAGTTATCTACAAACTGCTGAAGTGTCCCCTAAAGGAAAATTTTTAAAAATCTATTACATTTGTGTTGTAGGCTGAACTCAGTGCCACCCTAGAATATGTTATTCCTTTTAATACTAACAGCCCACAGTCTAGTTGCAGTCACTGATGGCCTTCATTCTGAGCACTAAGGGTAACGGGTGACAAAAAAACAAGCAACTTCTTAGCGCAGTGGCCTTGCAAACTGCCAACACAGTAAAGGCCTTCAAGAGAACAATTTTATGTTCTAACCTGAAAGGTTGTGACTTCATCAACTATTCTATTGTTTGCACAGAAAGGTGTGCTTTCTGCTTGACAAAAGAAGCAGAAACTGGTCGCTAAGTATACAATACATTTACACTTCAGGGTTGTTGTGCACAAAAAATAATTGTTAGCCATTTTTTAATGGATTTGCCACTTGCCACCTCCAGTTTCTCAGACGCCAGAGCACCATGCAATTTGCAGAAAGAGACTAAGAAGAAAATGTACCAATGAGCATTTGACTTTTTGTTTAAGGGCAAGCACTCATCTGTCATCAGACCGCCAGTCTGGTCCAGCTCCACCGAGCTCAAGGAGTGAAGTGTCCCAGGAGGGCTGTGTGCTTGGTTGGATTCCTGCATATGCCTGGACCTTAGAGACTGTGACCTCAGAGAATGTCCCCTTGTTTTAGAGATGACCCTGTTGAGGCCACACGAAGTTTGTCCCTGCTCAGCTGGTTGGCCCTACAGACATATTTAGAAATCATAGAATAATGTTGGTTGAAAGAGACCCTCAAGATCATTGAGTCCAACTGTTAACCTAACACTGTCACTAAACCATGTCCCTAAGAACCTCATCTACACATCTACACGTTTAAACACGTTGAGGGATGGTGACTCAATTACTTCCCTGGGCAGCCTGTTCTAATGCCTGACAACCCTTTCTGTGAATACTTTTTTTCTTAATATCCAATCTAAACCTCTCCTGGCGCAACTTGAGGCCATTTCCTTTCACCCTATCACTTGCTACTTGGGAAAAGAGACCAACACCTACCTCACTATAACTTCCTTTCAGGTAGCTGTAGAGAGTGAGAAGGTCTGCCCTCAACTTCCTTTTCTCCAGGCAAAACAGCCCAAATTCCCTCATCTGCTCCTCGTTATGACTTGTCCTCCAGACCCTTCACCAGCTTTCAAGGGCTGCATCTGCTTTCTCACTGTCACTCCAGCTGCCAGACCCAGAACAGGGCACGGACTGAGAAGGCAAGGAGCCCTGTGCCACTCTGCTGTCAGCAAGGACACACTGACAGTCCTTGGGTTCTAGGGGTGGTTGTGGTTCCAGCCATCACACCTCACCAGCTCCATATGAGTAAGGAAATCTCCAGACTGGTAATAATCCATAAACTGGCTACTGGCAATTTGTCCTGTCATCTATACACAGACTGTCCTTCACATCCACTTTCATACCCAGACAAATGGCCCTAGCTGAGGGCAGATCAGCCTCATTTTCACAAGGAGCCTTGCTTTAGGGTCATTAAACACATTACCCTAAATTCTTTCTGCAAGGAGGAGTGCTTCACAGAATTATTTTGATTGTAATCCATTCTGTAGTATCAGTACCAAAAATACTCTGAAGAGACTACTATTAGTTGAAAACACCTTGATTATTTTTCTAGATTATACCGCAGCATGAGTCACAAACAAAACGAGGGAAATATGTGGCTATGTAGCAGTTTTATAAGGTATTTGGTTCACAAGAAAACCCAACCAATATTATCTAAAGAGGTGGCACAGAAAAGAATATCCATCTTTGTCTTGCAAGAAAAATCTTTCTTTAACGAGCACAAAATCATGGTTCTCAGCTTTGATCAGGAGTTATACTTTATGTCCTTCCCAGTAATGTTCCTCAGGGCATATTAATCACTTGAAGCCCTGAACACCAGCTTGTATGTACATGACACAAATTCAACATTGCAGCCAAAATCATGACTAACAGTTGCATCATTTTCTTCACTTGTACCTCAGGATCTCAGATGTAAGGTGTAACCATGGCACAGCTGAGCCTTACCTTCACAGAGAGAAGTCTGGTCAGGTAGATTTCTGTAATAGCTTTGGTCCTCTCTTTTTCTTTCACGCTGCCCCGCTTCGATTTACCTTCATCTATTTCATCTACTGGCCGAACTAGATGCCAGACCTTATTTTCATCTTCCAGGAGTGCATGCCCTAGAAACAGTAATTGCAATAATTACGAAAAACGCCTTGCACCCAAATCAACAACATGAAAATAATAATATACAGGTAAGATCCTTGTTCTCTAGCCTTAATTTACCTTTTATCTTGCCGAGAGGATGTAGATGACTCTGTTCCTGTCCAACATATACAACTCAAGTACTAAGTGTTCCATAATACATAAGCTGAAAGAAACAGCACTGAAGTAGGATTGCAGCTTGCTTTTGTCAAGAATAAAGAGAGAGGAAGGAGTCACACAATAGAGAAACCCCTGTTCAGTCACATAAGCACAGTATGGATATTTTTTGAGGTCCAATACTCTACTCCTTTGTCAATTCTCGGAGCCATGATGAAGTTACAGAAATTCAGCTAGGTCTGACCCAACAGCCACCACAGAAGGGGAAACTGTAGCCTGCTTCAGGTGCCAGGCAAGAGATTGCTGTAGCGGCTCTGGTGAATTTGGCAATGGCAATTTAACAATTCATGTTATCATTGTTTTTTTCTAGGTATAACATTAAAATTTACATTTTTTTACCCTAACTGCTGAATGCAAAGTATGGTACCTCAGTTTATCAGCATCTGACCAGCAGCACTTTGTAGCTGAAAGGAGGAAAAATGTTTCCTTTTCCTGAAAGGATGTGAACTCCAGAGACAGAGGTAATGACTGCAGCAAACTTGTAATCCATTATAATGAGATCTTAAGAATTTGTTTGTCAGTATTCATAGCTTAAACCAGAGGAGACTCATACCAACTCTGTTACCATAAAGCAGAAATGAGAATAAGGTCCTGGATGCTTATGATAGCTCATCAGAGTGCCTCGCTATGCTGTGTCCATGGCTTGGTGACGCCAAGGTCATGCCACGGTCCCTGAGCTTAATTCAACGATCGTGCAGCACAATAAAGGGAGTCTTGCATTTCAGGATCAGCATGAATGTTCAGACAAACTCTATGTTTGAGAATCTTTTGTTATGAACAGTTCTGGAAGAGATTATACAACTGTTTTAACTTGCAGTTAATATCCCTTGAAAAAAAGATTCTGTGTCACAAACTTAGTTTCAAACCTCCAGGCTTTGCTTGTTCTTTCTTTGGTTTCTCATTTTTTATATATACTTGGCACAGTCCCTAAAATCAATGGAGCTTTTCTAGTGGAAGTTATCAAATCAGTGCATTTAAAATCATTGACGTCTTTAAAATGTGAGTTATTTTTCCCATAAAATTGTGATTCATTCCTATTGCACAAATTGTTTTGCAACACTGCTAAGTTTTATGCTTTAATATATGTATCTAATGTAAGCAAATCCCAGTTACAGCAGAAAATATCAGTTTCCAATTGCGTGAATTTTGTCCTTTCAAATTTTGGCCATAGTAGTTTATTAACTAAGTTCCTCAACAACTACATTAAGTTTGCCAGCTTGCATTTATGTTCAATATTTTAAATTACAGAGGAAAATAAAATTTATATGTAATCTGGCCAAACCAACACTTCTGCTTCAATCTACTTTATAGATCCTCATGAAAAGCATTAGTTGTGCAGTCTTCTGGGGCCTTTACTTCTTTTTAACCAGGTAGGTATAAAAAAATCTCGCATTAAATCATGTTGCCCTTTGAGAGTCTTTAATTTGACTTGGAAGTTCATGTGAAGCAAGTAAGAAATAAAAGCCATCACTTTATTTTGAAGCAGCTGTGATTTCACAATCGATACCATTCATAACAATCACCCACCCATACAGTAAGAACTGCTGGTGGGCCCAGAGCCTGGAATTTCTTTTGCAATGCCTGTTATTTACTTTTGTAAATTAATAGATCAAATCACGCAGTTAGAGCAGAAACTATTTTCCAGCCTTATGTCAGTCGCTTGGTACACTGCTGCTTCCTCCTTTAATCCAAAGGAATTCATCCTCTTTGCTCTCCTGATGGTATATTGCCCTGTTTAACTTTGGAGAGAAGAGAAACAACCAAAGGGGTTTCCACTGAAATTAGTGGCCTTATGTGCAGCCTAATTTGGCCCGTGTGTGTTTAGCAACAACAGAATTGCCAACTAGTGAAGTACTAGTTATTTCATAGGAAAGTACGGATTAAAAGACTACAGCTCAACCAGATGAACTTCTGCAATACAAAGATCCCAATTCATTGCTAAAAATAGCAGGAAGAAAGAGGAAGAGAAATTTGGGAACATGGGGCAACAAAACATGTTAGCAGTATGGTTGCTAAGAGAAAATAACATTTCTGTGAGATAATACTTTCCCCAATGGAAAAGTAGGAGGTGAAGAAAATAAAAATATGGGAAAAGACCTCCTTTTTTATTGCAGTAGCCACATTATGCGCCAAGTCATAAGTGAGGAGAAGACTGCGCCCACTGGGTCAAATGCTTCCCCCAAAACTCCTTGTCTTGTCTTGGTCCTTGGGCAAGTATAAAATAGCACTGGAGGGATTAACACCAAATATTGACTATACTGATTAATCATAGTGGCATGAACCGTGATGTAAACATGATGGAGACAAGTGAGATGGTGACAGGCAACACAGCCCCTTCCCCTTTATGTGGTCTGCAGCAAATTAGCTTCCAGTCTCCTTGTCCTGTGAATACCCCGCACCATGGAGGTGAATGAAGGACTGCCCTACACGGATCTGCTAATCAGTGTTTCTGATCTGCAAACCTCCGCTATTTATATTCTGAATTAATAAAACAAAAACAAACCCAGAGAAAGACCCCAGAATAACAGACCATGTTGTTTTGGCTGATAGATCAGTACAGAAATACAAGCATGAAATCACTGAAACCATTCTCTTTCTTGATACAAATTAGTAATTGCGTTTATTATCTCCAGAAGAAAAAGATGCTGCATTTAATTTGTCATAACCTCCAGCTTCTGGTGTCTTCCTGTTAGAAGCTGTGAATCAAAAGCAGCATGGAAGCAATGCCAGGTTTTAGAGCAACATCTCTGAACCTGGTTTTATATTTTTGTTCTGTGCAAGGCCTGGTACTTTGGCAGAGAGTCAATGGCTTCAGCTGACATCTCTGAATGTAAAAGGTGCAAGTTAATGAGAGACTCTGGACAAAAGGAAAACCACTTCGTCACAAGCCTCATTCATAGAGCCAGGATAGGATTTCTATTTATTCCAGCCTTGTAGATCCCTGCGTCATATAAATGTGTATGTGTGGGAGGGGAAGCCTCTGATCCTCTCCTCTCCCTTTTATACATACAGTGTCTCAGAAATCACTGTCACTGCAGGCTCTCACTTTGTACAAGCTTTGTAACATTTTACAGCTTTCTGAAAGAACAAGTTGGTGTTGGGTAGCTCTGAAGACCCTTGGGCACTTAAGAAAATGGGCTCGCCTGGCAAGAAATGCTTTCTTCCCAAATTTGTACACTACCACAATGTAAGACAGTGTGTGAAGCAGAAGCATGGTGGAGGCTGTCTTCACTCCATACTTTGGGATCTAAACTCTCTCTACACTCTCTCTCATACATGAGAGCCATTAGGTGACAGCACTGTCCTCAGAAGTCTGCTTTTCCTTTACAACTCCTTATATGTCACACACATAACAAATAAGGAGTTAATCTTGGAGAACAGATCATGTATCTTCAAAGAGCTTCATCACATGGAATCATAGCTAAAGATAAAATGGCAGAGAAGGAGGAAAGGAAAATAAAACAACAAAATAAGAAAACCTCAGAGTCTGGTCCTCCACTGCCTGCAACAAGGTCAGCGAGCTGGGGAGGATGAAGACCGGGACCCCAGAATGGGAGACTGGCTGCCACGCTGTGTTAAGAAAGCAAAGCAAGCTAAGGACACCAGCAGGCTCCCTGCACGGTCCACTCACTTCTTCAGAGTGGAGGTGATTACTGCCTCAGTTATCTCAGCAATTGGTGCATCCAAACTGAACAGGGACCGGGAATCAGCTCCTTGCCTGGCTGCACTTCACAGCCCTCTGTATTAAACTGAACGGCCTTTTCAGCTGACATGCTGGTTTGGCACCTGCTGTGACAGAGTAGTCAGCACTTGGCCAACTGTGGCAGGCACTTGCACTAAAGGGGTGAGAGGATGGCAGCAGGGTGCAGCCATGACCACTGGAAGACCCTTCAAGGGCGCTGGAAAAAGTCTCAACAGAAAGCATCTGGGAGGAGCGAGTAAGAAGTAAATGGCAAGTAATTCTGCCAGTCCCAATTTCCTGGCCAGCACTGAACGCAAATGAAATGGAAGTCTGCACGTTTTTGTTAAATAGTGATATACGTCAGAGCTGTCAGCTGAGACCCATCTTCTTGAAAAATGTACATTTCTGGCATATTATTTCCAATCTGTTTGGACTGCCCAGCCCTTGAAACCTGTTAAATTTAAGATCAGTAAATCTTTTTAAAGGACTGAAACTATTAGATGAAGCAATGGCTTTTGCAATCAGTGCTAGACAGAAAAGCGTATCAAATGAGTTAAGAGAAGGAAGAATGATTTCAACAATTATCATTCCATAAATCTACCTTCTACCTCATGTAAAATAACTGAATACAAGGATAAAAAAAATAGAGAAACTGAAGATCTGAAAT
This sequence comes from Patagioenas fasciata, assembly GCF_037038585.1. Taxonomy (NCBI): domain Eukaryota; kingdom Metazoa; phylum Chordata; class Aves; order Columbiformes; family Columbidae; genus Patagioenas; species Patagioenas fasciata. The sequence goes on along the minus strand of NC_092520.1, from coordinate 193,603,882 downwards.
GTAAAGTAAATACACATAACAAAGAACATAAATTCACAAGTAAATATTTCCATTAAAATCTGATTACATTTTAGGTAGTAACGGATATTGTGTCTCAAGAGGTTTTGAGATAAAGGAAATTGGTCTAGACAGAATACTAACAGAATAAGTAAAAGCTTTAAAAGGTGGGTTGCAAGCTAACAGGTTGTCTTTCATGTTGAGAAGTCCAGCACACTGTAGCAGACTGCAATATAAGAATTATGCAAGAGCTGCTTCAGTGATGTGAAAGAGAGGAAACATTAGAAAGAAACTCCTGACACCAACTTATAGTGGATTGCAAACCTCGAAATGAACAAAGGAATTGTGGAAAATGCTGCATCTAAAGAGATAACATGAATGGAATGAACAAAGACAACCAACGGAAAAACCAAGCTAGCATAGCCGGTGAAATATCACTCAAAGGGAGGGAAACACAAAATATGAACATACAGAGATGAGTGTGCAAGGCAACATAGTAGTAAGAAATGCAATAAAAAAATTACAACAGATCCATTATGCCACAGAGGGGAGCTCGTCTCTAATGTGGTTCTTCTAGAAAACTGCATCCAATTCTCAGTCTAATAAGAAGAGGAAGAAATTTAGAGAGGAAAGTAAAAATAGGAAGAAAGAAGAAGAAAAAGAGATTAAGTTTTGGAAAGATGAAACGTATGGTTTGACTGTAGCTGCAGCGGGATTAAGAAATAAAATATGCAAGGAAATATTTGCTAAGAGTGCTTTCTATTAAGCTGGGCTGTAGACTCACAGCAATTATGGTTAAAGCCCCATTATTTAAGGCTTTTATAAAGAGGATGAAGAAAACCATCACAAGCGTGCAGTGGGTAACGCACAACAAGTAAGCTCTATATAGTCTGGTGGGGAATAACCAGCTCCACAGACATGCTCGATAAACACAGTCAGGACAGCAGTGTCACTCCCTGTGTGGGTTTCGGTTTCCAGTTATTTTGGGAGTTAGTGAAGCCACAAGATACTTACTTTCCCCTGGGACATCTTGCTGATTATCCTCTGGCTGCTGGGAAATTCCCATTTTTGATAAGATGAGTGTGGCACCATCTCGGACCTTTGAAAAGACAAACACAGAGATGTTACTTCACAGAATCACAGAATGTTAGGGATTGGAAGGGACTTCGAAAGATCATCTAGTTCAATTCCCCACCAGAGCAGGAACACTTAGATGAGGTTACACAGGAAAGCGTTCAAGCGGGTTTTGAATGTCTCCAGAGAAGGAGACTCCACAACCTCTATGGGCAGCCTGATCCAGTGCTCTGTTACCCTCACTGAGAAGAAGTTTCTTCTCATATTTAAGTGGAATCTCCTGTGTTCCAGTTTGCACCCATTGCCCCTTATCCTATCATTGGTTGTCACTGAGAAGAGCCTGGCTCCACCCTCCTGACACTCACCCTTTACATATTTATAAACATTAATTAGGTCACCCCTCAGTCTCCTCTTCTCCAAGCTAAAGACACCCAGCTCCCTCAGCCTTTTCTCATAAGGGAGATGCTCCACTCCCTTAATCATCTTTGTTGCCCTGCGCTGGACTCTCTCCAGCAGTTCCCTGTCCTTCTTGAACTGAGGGGCCCAGAGCTGGGCACAATATTCCAGATGTGGTCTCACCAGGGCAGAGTAGAGGGGAAGGAGAACCTCTGTGGACCTACTAACCACCCCCCTTCTAATACACCCCAGGATGCCATTGGCCTTCCTGGCCACAAGGGCACAGTGCTGGCTCATGGTCATCCTGCTGTCCACCAGAACCCCCAGGTCCCTTTCCCCTACGCTGCTCTCTAACAGGTTGTTCCCCAGCTTATGCTGGAACCTGAGGCTGTTCCTGCCCAAATGCAATACTCTACATTTGCCCTTGTTATATTTCATTAAATTTTTCCCCGCTCCACTCTCCAGCCTGTCCAGGTCCCGCTGGATGGCAGCACAGCCTTCTGGTGTGTCAGCCGCTCCTCCCAGCTTGGTGTCATCAGCAAACTTGCTGACAGTTCACTCTATTCCCTCATCCAAGTTGTTAATGAATATATTGAATAGTACTGGTCCCAATACCGACCCTTGAGGCACTCCACTAGACACAGGCCTCCAACTAGACTCTGCCCCACTGACCACGACTCTCTGGCTTCTTTCCTTCAGCCAGTTCACACTCCACCTCACTACCCGATCGTCCACGCCATATTCCCTCAGTTTAGCAGCAAGGATACTGTGGGAGACTGTCAAATGCTTTACTGAAATCAAGACAGATCACATCCACTGCTTTGCCATCATCTATCCACCTCGTTATGTCCTCATAAAAGGCTATCAGGTTGGTTAAGCAAGTGAAACTTGAAAGAAGTATGCATTACTGAGCCTCTTTCTTAACACCTAAACTGCATTTTCTGTAACCCTTAGCAGGGAATCTGGACCTATGATTAATGCTGCCCTTCAAAGGCTTCTTGGGCAATGGGCTTTGCAATCCAGAACAGACCCTCTCCTCTTCCTTTAATAAGAGATCCCATCAACACCTCCTCTGAGATCACTGGAAATGCTAAAAGCATCTCCAAGACTTCAGAGGTTCCTCAATCCAGTGTGGGTGCCCTTTGTACAAAAATGGGGTTTATCATGAGGAATTGGACCTGTCTGTTTTCTGAGGGAAAACTAACTGACTTCTATATTTCCTAATCAGGATATCTGTTGTTAGAAAGCAATAAACAGCATACAAAGGGAATATAAGCAGGTTGGAAGTGCCTGGTAGAGTGCACAGGAAGAAACCTAAACCAGACAGTACAAACCATCAACATCTGCTCTCCTCACTGGGCTGCTGAACAAACCAGACCAACCCAAAATCTATTTAGCAGCAGAACAAGGACAAAGATAATTCTCAGGGGTAGGAAGTGGTAGAGAAAAGGAGAGATGAATACGAGACCCAGCAAAAGGAGTTTCTGAATGTTCAAAGGGGAATTTGGATTTGGACACTGTAATGATGAGGAGACCAAAGTGCCGGCATGTAGGTGACATATGTCTAGACCTAGCCTTTCACGCTCTCAAGCTTTTACTGCCTAGATACAGAGCTAGGCTTATTTATTTATTTATTTATTTTAATTCTTTATGTAGCACAGAAGTTTCTCTAAAAACAAATAAAGATTTTATTTATTACTAGAGAACAGTTAACAGATGCGAACAACCACTCTGAAACACCTCCTTACATTATAATGCATTAGTGTGTTGATGCGTTTCCATCTGCCATCTCTTTGGGATGTTAAATCCAAGTCTGAGAGGATCTGTGCAGTAGAACCAGGACGCCACTCTAAGGGGTAATTAAAATGAGAAAAAACAGTTTTTAACCATGTGTAAAAATAACTACTCCAAGAATGTTTCCGTTTAGAGACCTACTGATGCATTGTGGAACATTAAAGGAAGCAATTTGGCACATGCCACGATGTGTGTTTTCTATTGCTTGATAGTTTGGGTTTTATTACAGAAGTTTGCATGAACTATTTCTAACCACGCGCATGACTTTTGATTATTTTCCACATAAATTCCTTTGCATAGAATACTACAAATATACTTAATAAGAACGGCTATCAGTTCAAAATAGAGGAGTATGACTTTGTATGGAATAGAAAAGGCAATTTTAGGTAATTTACTAGGATTCTCTGAAGAGCAAGAATTGCATCCTCTACTTTCAGATTAAGGCAGTAATGAAGATATTACAAAACTATTAATTGGAGCTTTTATTATGAGATTATTAGGCCTTTGAAGTTACATCAATTTTTTTCTTCACAAGAACAGAACAGCAATTTTGAAAGCCTTCAAGGAAGATGATTTTCAGAGGCTGGGTGGCTCATCATCATCTCCTAAGAGTGCAGCTCCTCTAAGTTATAATTCTTTTGAATAATCATCATAAAGGTAAGTCAAAATCAGTACGAATTTCTGAAATTGCATTATTACTTCTCCATCAGTTCATTGTCCATGCTGTCATTCCCACATTAATTAGTACCTGAGAAACTCACTCTGTCAAACATGAATACATTTGTGCTAACACTCATTAACAGGCTCTTTGCACACCAATGACAGTATACCAAAACTTTAAAAGTCAGGAAAAAGAACTCTGTAAGAAAGCATTAATTTTTAATGCATATTAAGATTGCTGCAAAATGCTGCATTTCTGTATCCAGCTGAACATGAATTCAACTTAAAAAAAAAGGGTTTTATAGACATTTTTTTTTGAAAACAGAAAATCACACAACACGTTTCACCTGCTCAATATAGTATCAAAAGTAGCTACCTACCAAGAACTACACTCTCAGCTTTTGGCCACTGAGAACACGGCAGATTTCGATAGACTTGGTCTATTATCTTTTCCTTTACTTGTGATATTGTATCACAGTTCAGCACTTTCACAGGTATGGAATCGGTTCCTCCATCTTGGACATATACATTTACTGTCTGTAAAAAAAAAGAATGTACATGGTTATTAAGACAAATAAATGCTGAATTACCTCAATATGTTCCTCTCAGTGTTTTAAATGAAAACAATATCTAAAATTGACTGTGCAATGATCACTGCACAGCAGCACATATTTGCAATGGGAGTATGGATTGTTTGAGGGATCCTTCGCTGTTATCAGCCAACCAGCTATCATAAATTCCAGCTAATTCTTTCCACTATGACAAAACAGCAAAGATGCAGAATAGATTTACTCGTGTGTAATATGCTACTATTATTGAGTCTTAGGAATTTATTAAAGAGGGATGCACAGGAACAAAGCAGCCAGACCACTGACTAGTTACATGCTTCTCATTTAGCCTGGAACGTAGAAAAGCACAAGTAATACAGTGCTCAAATTTAAGGAGCTCTCAATAATAATTTGAACCGCATTTTGCTGAGCTGTCTTCAGGGTTGTGGTTTTACTTCTCAAATCGAGCGGACAAGGTCTGTACATATGGTGATTTAACGTGATTCAAGTGATGAGTAGTGACTTGTTCAGCTCCTGTAACTTCACCTCCTGTGACCAGCTGTTCATTAGATATATACAAATACACATAGTTGCACACACATATACATATATCAAAGACAATTATATAATCTTGTGTGTTTGAAGACTTCATTTACTGCTACTGTTGTCACAATAACTCCAGGAAACATACCTAAGTGTTCATACTAGTTCTAAAATATTACTGTCTTCTGATAGTATTGACCTGTTTTTTTAAATGTAAAACAGAATTTCTTGAAAGGCTGTAATTTTCTAAATCTAGAGTAATTTTTTTAAAGAGTAGCTTTGCTAAATAAGCGTCAGTTTTAATACAGACAAAAGCAGATGAGAAAACGATGGCCAGGAAACATCCTCAGAAGCAAGAAAACCACCAAGATCAAATAGATGTTATGAAAAGCCTCTGCTTTTTTTTTTTCACTGGCTGAATCAGTACAACAGCTCAGAGCCCTCATGGACCTTTTCCCAGCCAGGTAGCTTTGCAGGCCAGGCACATCCAAAGCATTGCAGCTCTTGGATATGTACAGTCCTGCCAACCACAATGCCTGGATTTATCATCTCAAACCTCAGAAATAAACTTGCATGTCTGGTATTTTTAAACAGGGAGGAAAAACTACGCCATACGGCAGTCAAATTAAACATGATTGCACTGTCCCTTGACAGAACTCACAAACTAATCATGAGATTTCACCTTCCTTTTCCTATTAGCTTTATGGTAATTAGACATGATTTTGCTGCTGGTTCAGTATGCAGCACGTCACTGTAACCAGTGATGCAAAACAGATTCATCTTTTAAATAAGAACAATTAGAGAGCAGACAACTGCTCTATACCGTACTTTCCCACTGTGTCTCACTTTCAGGCAGAAGTGAACTAATTAACTCATGCTTTAACCTACCTTGGTGCACAAATGCTCCCTATCTGTTCACAGTTACCACAACAATGTCATCATCATGCCAAAGAGTCCAATAATTTATAGTAATCCCCTTCATAATCTTTCATCATGCATATATATACATATATCTCATAATCTTCCATGCATATATACACATAAAATCTTCAAGGGGAAATCTGGAAATGTGGACCAAATACTGCTACTGTGCAAAGTTATAATGTTTAATATCTAGCTAGTAAGCTTGTTGTGCCCACATCTGATTGCATACACAAATTTTCTGCTTTCACATTGCATTCATTTAGCTTAATTGCAGGCACTGGCTTTTTTTTGTGAAAAGAAACAGACTGAATAAAGAATTATTGCCATTAAGTCTTACACGATGTATACTGCAAGTAAATTTTGTTCTCCATACACAAGAGAAAAAAACCCCAGCATTGCCAGTCAGTGTGGTTTCTATGGGTAGCTCTTTTCAGTTCAGATACGAAGATGACAACTCAACTAATCCCCAAAATATCAAATGAACTTAAAATATTTCTTCTTGCCCAGCACACCCTTTCCTCGAGGCAGTCTAGGTCACAGTCTAGTGATTCTGTGAGTGAAAGTCCTACAGCAACCTTCTCACGTCAGCCCTCCCATCAGCATCCCTTCAGAATACACAAAACTGTGATTTTTTTTTTGTTTGTTTTTTAACCAGGACTTAATAAAGTTTCTTATTAAGTTTCTCTTCCCACACTGCAGATATGTCACTGCATCTTTCTCTGTTGGAGACAACCACAAATGGCTCTTAACATGTCAATAAAAGAGAAACCAGAAAGGGAAAAAAAATCCTGTGTTGGTTTTTGAAGGACAGTCTGTGCATCTTTGGTATTGATTACACTGTATCCTGAATTAAATCAGCAAGACTGTCAGAGTAAAACTAGAATTTATGCTCCCTAAACAGCTAAAGGGTTGCCTGCTTCAGTTTTTTAAAAAGACAGTGAATCCATGTGCTGGAGTCTGGTTGAAAAAGTGCTGGAAATTTGTGGCAGTGAACAGAATTAATTCAAAGCAGAATTCATAACAGAACTGGGCCATGGCACTAGTGATCAGATTCAAGGAGTGGTGGAGCTCAGAGGGGAACACCTCGGTCAGGGATGTCCACTTCAACCTACTTGAAGCATCTAACATGGGTCTCCAGAGCTGCCTGCAGAGGCAGCTTCCCCTCATCACTGTAGGGAGTTATTTCCGTAGGTGGAAAAACCCCCTTCCAATGCCAGCTGGGCTGCTCATGTTCAAGAGAGTTTGACTCAAAGAGGAAAAAATGCAGAAATTGGTTCATAAGGTGTTCTGAAGACTGCAGAGCCATCTCACAGGACTGTAGAGGAGCTCATCCTGGGGTACTAGTAAAATGATCTCTACAATGATGTTTGATACACTGACGAGCAGTAACAACAAGGGAGAAAAACAATCTGAAGTTCAAGCATAATGTTAGTGAAAGAATTCTGCAAAAATCAGTTGTCAGTTGATTTAGATAGGAAAAGGGAAGGAGCCAGATACCTCTATCACTGTTTAGACAGACCTTGAAAATTATGAAAGGGATTTACTGAAATGGATTCTACAGTGGCAGGAGTTAGATTTAACACTTAGAAGACACTCTATAATTCTATTTTCCTGCTTGGAGGCCTGCTTTGGTCAAACTGTCAACAGTCCTGCCCATGACCAGAATTTCTACGCAGGTCACAGTAGTCCAGAAAAGTTTGTACATACTCAAAACTACAGGATTTAATTGTAAAAGAAAAAATATTTTATAATATATTAATCAGGCTCCACTTACCAACTGCGTATACTCTACATCATCTCCCAGTAAGCCTGTGTCATTCAACGTATACTTGGCTTTCTTTAGTACAGCATCCACTGGGCCTTTTTCTACCTGATGTTTGATAGCTTTGAACAATTTATAAAGAGGCTCCCCAGCATTGTCCTGTTCAAAGGAAAGGAAATAAAATAAAGCAAACCCAAAAGATACACTCAATGCAGCATGTTTACGTATTATTGATAAAAAAAATACCAAACCAAACAGGCAATAGACTTCAACTCTTACCTTGAGGTACTGATATAAACAAATAGACATCCAGTTAGACAACATTCTCTCAACAACTGTTTCAGATCTGAAAAAAAACCAACCCAAGTACGGTAAGGGTACTTAATGACAAAGTTTTAAAGAAAAACATTGCTTGCTTGAAATATAATATTTGTACATGCTTAAATGCATGTACTCTCCTAATGCAATGATTTCCCTATAGAGTCTTGAGAGCACGTACTTGCTTTAGGATAAGTGCTTTGTGTTGCTCATCATTCCTGGGTACCTCAGCTCATTACTGAAAAGCACACATCCTTTATGCAAAATCTTCAATTGGGTCTACACTGTAAGAGCTACAAAATTAACTCAGTTGTGCAGTTACTGGGAAATAACTTAGAGATTACAAAGCTACAACATACATAGACCCAAGTCTTTAGTAATTTATTTGGGATAACAATAGGGTTAAAAACACTAGAGCCCTCCCTGAATGCACAATGCAAACTGATTATGTGTACTCATTACGGAGATGATGTGTGGTATAAATGCTAGATCATTTGGAATAAAATTAGATTTAAACGTAAATTAAATGTTCAGTATTGTATTTTGAAGTAATGCAGATGTTTCAGTAATCTCAATACACATTCTACACTACAGTATTTGAATAAGGAAGTCTGTAGCCAGCAGTTCTGCCTGTGCCTTGGACAGCTTTTCCTGTTAAGCTTGTCCTCCTAGGATGCTTGGACCAAGTTATTTCTGACTTGCACAGATAGCTGGCATTTTAATACAGCCACATGGCAGAAGAAACATATTTACAGAAAAACAAAGAACTACCAAAAAATATGACAATCATTCAGACCTTCTTAGCATCAGCTTTGGGTTTTTGGCCACAACATACTGCTCCATCAGTTCTAAGAACAGCGTCCTCATGATGTCAGTATAGTATTCTAGTTTTCCATGTAAAGCAACTGTCAGTAAAGATGCAAAATACACTTTAGCTCGAGCAGAGAACTCCCTTTGGTTTTCCAGCGTGTGAATAAACTGAAACAGAGAACAAATGTAAAATCAAGTGAGATGACAGCTTTCTGAAGAACCTTAACACTTGTCTGCACTAAGAAGGCAAGCAATATTATTTTAATATTAATCTAAGCACAGAATGGAAAAGTTTTTGGAAGTTTGAAAAAACTAATTACAAGAAAATGCTGCCTAAAATTTGTTTTTAGATACACACACAGTGTACTAGACTAAGTCAAGGAATGCTTATATACTCTAACTGGAACCTTACCTAAAAAGGATGCTTTAATTAAATGAAAAAAAGGTGTTCTGTGACAATTTTTTAAAAGAGAAAATCAGTTTCCCCTCCCCCAAATTCCCAGTCCTTTCACATCAAATTACAAAGACACTAAGTACATCTGGGAACGTTATCTCATCTGCCACAAACTGTAATGCTGCCATTAACTAGCGCGGCAAAGGAGCCTCATATAAAACAGAAGAAAAAGTTAGAAGCTTAAATCTATATTTAGGTGTCTGACAATCAGCCTCAGTTTTTGAGAGAAGCAATTAGAAGTCTCTTCAGAGCTGCTGTGAGCACTCATCAATCTTGATGAAGAGGCCACTTGAGGAGCTTCTGCCTCTCTGGGACAGACCCAGCAGACGCTGCCTGCAGGTGACTCCCGGGATGGAATCAGCGCTCTCTGATCACATTTCTTAAAAGGTTAAACCAAATCTAACCTCAGTTTTTATGCCAGATTGGGTAATATCTATTTTCCTACAGCCACTGCAATGTTGACTAACTCCGTACTATGTCACCTGGCACAGAAATATGATCTTGCCACTCTGCCTCACCAGGAAGCTCTGGCTCTGATGCCCCATATCTGCAGTGGTTACTGTGGAACCAGAATCATATGAAAATAACGTATTTTTAATAGTTTTGGTTCAGTTGTGCTTGCAAACCTACTGTCTTGCACACAGCTATGCCTAGCTAAGAGATGAGGTGAATCTACTTCAGTACTCACATTAATAAGAAATGATTTGCTATTGAGGAGGTTGGAGAACTGGTTCAAAGCCTGCTCCACCGTCTGCCGTCGGGCCTCGGGAATATCCAGCTTCCCTGTAATCATCACGTCTTTCTCTCCGTCTTTGGAGGGCAAGAAGAAGACCCTGTCTGTGTAGGTTTTGTAGTCCAGTACTGGGATTCCAGCTTCATTGATATCATTTGTCTGATCCTCCATCTCTATCATTAGATCTGGAATACGCAATACAGTTTAAAGGTTCATTTAAACAAAAGCCTACAGCTTTTTTAGGCAACACAATCTCTTTAGGTGCCTTGTAATGGAGAAAAAGCAACTCAACACCAAAAACTCTACTTTACCTCACATTTTCCCTGGCTATTTCTACTAATTATCCTGATAACTATGTCCACAGGTAATCCTATGGCGGCATGAGGATAATTGCCTTTAGCACAGATGGTTTCCTTGTTGCTCCCTACCTGAAAAAGGACCTTAATGGACATCTGGGTGAGTTCACATACACTAATGTAGGATTGTAGCACAGAGCCAAAACCAGACACTGCAATATTGTTTTTCTGTTTTGTTTTGTTTTCCAGTGCACATTCTATTCCGAGTCTAGGTAGTATCAAAGTACTTTTTAAAAACACACAGCAATCAAGGAAAGAAAGGTTCAAAGTGTGAGGTACACTAATTTAACTGGAAGGAAGGTGATGGCAGGAAGGAAGAAGGTTAAATGGTTCATTGAAAGTGATGGAAACATTTCTGTGAGACTCAAAAACCCTGAAGTTCTTAAAAGGGGAACCGTCCTTTGGAGCTGCTGTTCTAGCTGAAGGCTTTCCAATTACCCAATATTGCCAATTGACTAGGATACTATGTTAATTAATATAGTGACCTATTGTCTCTGCAATTTTCTCTCTCTTATTCATTCACCTCCTTGTTTTATAGCATTCAGCAAAGCTAAGGGAGAAAGCACCTTGTGGTTTTCAGCTTTGTGGAATTTGTATGTCCCCCCTGACATCCCTTTTCCTGGTTATCTTTGGTCCCATGTGTTCTGGTCTGTCCACACTTTGTGTTGTTGACGTAATGGTTTCACAGTATGGATCCAGAATGTGTTTTGGCTTCAGTGTTTCATTTTACTGTCAGCCAAGGTGGATGCAGTTTAGGAAGTGGATGACTCCTGGGCTGCACATTCTCCTTGGTGGAGCAGAGAGGAAGCCTTCAACTGAACAGGCATCAGGAGCCTGTAGCCCCTCCAAGGGGTGTCAGCAAGAGACAAGCACCTTCTCCTTTCAGAAATAGGTATGGAGTTGCATGGGAGAGGTGGGGAGAGAGGGCTGTTAACCTTGATTGATCCTCTCATAGTTGAAAATGCATTTTGCAATGAAGCCCATTTGGGAATAGTTCTTGATTCAAACATCTACTTCTGGTTTGTGTCCAGAACCTGGAAGGAGCTGGTTTTCCAGAGAAAGCAAGCTGGTATGAGAAAAGAACACCCTGTCCCAGAAATGCCAGAAAAACAAGACTGGGAGTGGCTTCCAGCATGGCCCAAATCTTCTCTAACCTGAAATTGCTGTTAAATTCATTCCTGCATTTTAGCATGGGTCAATATGAAAAAAATGTATTTCTCTTTAGAAAGAAAAACGTATTTTGTTTTGTTTTTTCAGTAGAGATTATTTTAACATGACCCAACAGCAAGCATAATTCAGATAATGAGGTGACATTTCATGGTAATCATTTAGGCCAATATTTGCAATGTTTGCACTCAGATGCCTAATTTAAGCATTACAATGAGTAGTTCAACATGTAGAAATGCTGAGCCTTTACACCTCCCGCTGCCTTCCCTGGGATGATGCCTCTACATTTACACAGAACAATTAGCTAGCTTCTCAAATCAGGCTTAAGGTTTTCCCACGATAAACAAGGCAAAATGTTATTTCTTTGTGGCAAGCTTGCCAAATTATCCCTTTGTATGCTGATTGCTGCAAATAAATTTTGCAGCTCTGAAAACAGTTTTTAATATGCATACTTGGCACATACAGCCATTGTGTTAAACACTAAGTGCATGATTAGCCACTATAAAACATTCTTTCCCCCATATCAATGGCTGCTGACATTAATGGCTTGTAGCCTCAATCTCAACTAGTTTCTATTTCCCAGTTGTTAACTCTGTGATTCCTTTAGACTAAAACTATCAATTTTCTTTAATACCCTCAGGTCCCTGTTTTATTTTATTTACAGCTTTCACATGCAATAACAAAATATCTGCTGTATGTCAATGCCAGTAATCAAGACTTAAAAGATCTAATTATTTACTCCCAGAAGTCAGTTTTAGCAACCTAGCACCACTGCTCCAGCCCATCTTCTGATTGCTCAAGAGGACCCACAGGTGTGCAAATATCTGTCATACCTGTGAATTCCTTCTTGCATCGATCTCTGACACTCTCCTCCAGGCCTTCAAGTTGTGATTTAATTTTCTCATACTCGCGTTCTGCTTGTTGGCTCTTGCGTCTTTATGGAATAGAGATAAAATTTTTTAAAAGTTACAAACTGCAAAAGAAATTACTTTGCAACAGCTCTGAGTGGGAAGCCGAAGGACTGGAGAACATTTTCCTGGTTTTGATTTCTTTTTAAACACTGGCAGCAGAAAGAAAATGGAGGAGAAGAACAGCAACAGTGGACCAAGTCTTCATTCCATGTAAATCAGCCTGCCACCATCACGGGTCTGCTGCTTCAAAGCGCACTTGGGCCAGTGACTTAAAATCCCATAAGCAGTAGTTACAAATGCTTTCAATCACATATTAAGTACAGAAGCTCGATTTGTATGTACTGAACAGGGATTTCTTGCAACATGTCCTGTGCTGGCGCTGAGCCACCCAGGAGTGTGTCTGGGTCTGAGCTGAGAAGGTTGCAGGAGGTCCATGAGCGCATCAGTGCTGTACAGCGTGTACGTCAGCACGGCCTTGGCTGCACTGATAGGCACCATAAGAGTGAAATGCACTTCCTTCTGAGGGACAGTGTGAGGCCCTCATTATGAACCTTAAAATCGGGCTAAGCAGGTCTTAAGTGAAATACAGACATTGTTCTGGCCCTTTGTGAAGCATGAATGTCACCGTGAATCATGAAATTTGTGTGTGGGTAACACTTACCTCAGCTGGAAAGGCCAAAATGACCCCTTAGCCAAATCCATCCAGCTCAGACCTACAGTGCTGACTGAGCCTGCGTAAACGCTGATGGATATGTATATAGAATAAGTTATCTCCTTCACAAAAGGCACTTTACCTGCCATTTTAAGAATGTATGTGTGCAACTCAGACTGCAATTGTGCACTTGGCAAGCCTGGGACCAATTGTTGTGCTTATGTATAAAGGATGGACTGGGCTGACTGACACCAAGGAATTTGGTGTGCGTGAGAGGAATAAACTGGTGCTCATACATATTTCCAGCTGTAACTGCCTTTCTTAACTCGGTGGCTCATAAAAAAGATTAAGATAATTTCTGTAGACTGAGCTGAAAACAATCAGGTAGTACTTTGAAAGCTTTAGGACAGAAAAAACACCTAATTAAAGGAACTTACCTGTAACACATGATAGAAATGGCGATGATTGCTAGCATAGGAATGAGTACCAGTGGCAAAATAAGATGCAGTGGGATGTCACTCACACGTGTATCATATTCCACCCTTCCAAGGATCCATTCCCGGAGTCCAAATTTCACCTAATTAGGTAAGCACAGACATTTGTCTAAAAAAGTGCAAATGGACAGTGCTCCACTTCTCAGTTGTGCTCTATATTTTTAGTTATTCTTACTAAGTGAATTTCTAGCTCAAACTGCCAAAGAAAGGAAACATTTTTGAATACTTTATACTGAATTCAGGTCACTAGCACTTTATTCCATGAAGCAATTTTATTTTGCTTAGAGAGGAAGAAAAATCCCCAGCCTGTCTAGCTACGATTTTACATTCCTCTGTAATGAAGGTAGAAGGCATTTGGCAGCTTGGGACTACTCTTTATGTGTGACATCTTTGAGACAGCAGGCAGAAGCTGGAGGAAGAAAGAACTACAAGGAGTTTCTTCATGGTACTACAAAAACTTTGGAGAACAAACAACTTCAATTAAGAAGCACTGTGTCCATGTCACTGGTATATGATATTAAATTCTATTGAAAAGGTAACCTACGATGAATTCAGGAAGGTTATTGATGGTATCTCTCTTCTGCCGTTTCTTTGGTTGAGGCTGTACTTCTGGTGGCTCACAATATAAGTCCGTTTCAGTTAGTGTTTTTATGTTGCAAGGCTCGTCACCCACAAAAGCCTGGGCCTCGTCTATTGTCATGGCTTTGTTCAGGTTACTGCCCTAGACAGAAAATACAAGGCTAAGTAATCATTGCAAAGTTTCGGGAGACAAGAAGTTCCAAGTTGCAGCTTTCCATTTGGGTCACTTTTAGCAGGAGATGTGATTTGCACTGCAGGGAACAGAAGAGCAGAGTGGTTGGGAATTACGCAATTTCACTCCTTCCTGGTGTGAGATGTCCTCTCCAGTCCTTGGGAGCTCTGTGGCAGAGGGCATTTCCAAATGTCAGGCCCAGCAGGAGAGGGCATCCCCAGGAAACCCTAAGTATGGCTAAAAAGATAGCGACTACCTCTGAAAAGCAGGGGCTGGGGAGGAAAGGGGAACCGACAACGTTCATTATCTAGCACAGGTAAGGGAGTCTGCCAAGCATTTTGGGTATGGTACCTGACAGCTGTTAAGGGTTCAATCAAGGAAGGAAAAATGCCATATATGCTTCAAGGACAAACTGAGCAACCATCACCTCTTGACAAGTTTACCTTTGCATTGATAAGTTTGTTGACTTGTTTTTTGATGCCATCTGTGAAGTTTTCAAAGGTTGGGTCTGCAACATAGGCAAAGGAATGGCTTTCATTTTTTACAACCAAATTATAATGATCCATTAGGATAATAGTGGTAATGTTATAGTTTTCTGGGTCTTCCAGTATTGGTGGGGAAGAAAAAACCACTGTAGTTTCATTGAGTCTTGTAACATCCTTTCCATCAAACTGTAAGAAACAAGACAAGAAGAACATGTAGATTTTATAGTTTGACTCATTCCTGTACATAACTGCTGATAACTTCACACTGTAGAAATAAACCCACTGGATTTTATTCTCTCCATAGAGCAGAAATAACACAGTATAAGGTATTTTCCAAAAAAGAAAATGAAACTAATTTGTTGATGGGAATCAATTGTTGATTCACTACATTCTAGCAGCTGTCTGAAGAAAAAGCTTAGGCTACAACCCGTTTCCATTGCCACCAAATTCTATGGCCCTGGACCACACTGAGCTGATATCATTAAATTGCTCGAAGATTAAGAGGTTAAAATGGCAGTTTTAAATCTAGATCATCTTCTGTACCATTAAGTATCTCAGGTAGATTCTCTCCTACTGGCACTGTAAAATACTTCGCTGAAATTCAGTACAATTAGTAAGTGAAATTTCGGAATTAAATTAACCAACTGTCAATCAATTAACCAATTGTCAATCAACTGCTCATGGTAACAATTCAACCTGTCTTCCATCCCCAATTACACAGATGTTTTTATCCTAGAAAGTCCTTCAATCATTCAGTAACACGAACTATAGCCAACAACACTTCAACATTTCTATCGCCACCTCAGTTTCTCACTTTGAGAAATGCCGTTTGATAGCTCCTCCCACACTTTTCTGATATTCCCATATACATGGATGCAAAACAAAAGATTAGAAAAGTTTCTAGTCTTAACCAACAATGGGTGCTGTACATAATGCTGACTTTAGCAAATGTGCTGAGAAGATGCCAAACATAGATAAGGAGGGTCCTGAGAAATGTTGATAAACACTGTTGAGAATGCTAAAATAGACTTGAGGATTGTGCTGGGAGTTAAGGTTATGAAGATAATTACAACTTGCAGATTATGGCTTAAGAAATATAGGCGGTTTTCCTCTTCAAATTCTTTAAGGATAGGGTTCTGATGGACCCAAATTCGGCTGGCGTTAGCATACTCTGAAAGTTGAATCATGTATATAATACAAAACACGCAGACTACCAACACCGTATGGATCACAAGACAGTCTTAAATTAAAAAGCCAGCATGAGAAAAAGTCTTATAATGTTCTTATTGGAAGATCACTTTTAAATCCTCAATCATTGCAATTAATTGTGATCTTCATTCAGTATAGTGGGAGATGGAGACTATTGGTAATGTCAGTTCTTAACATGAGATGAAAGAAGGGTTTGGGTTTTTTAATACCTTTATTTTTCTCAGCTTTTTGTGAACATGCTATAGGTGGAATATGCATGAAGCAAGAAAGAAAAGACAACTCAGTTCACTAAGGTGTGAGAAAATAAAAGGCACTGACTGTGCAAAGCTGAGTACTCAGCATTGTCTGGATCTGGGTCCTGTTTCAGACAAAGCTTGCAGGGGTAGAAGAAGGAGAAAGATAAAGCAAAAACAAACACTTTCAAATTCTGAAATACATCCAGTTTACCACTCACAGCTTAATTCTTCTATCCTTACCCATATTAAATTAAAAGAATTTTAAAGTAGAAGACTGCAAAGGTACAAGTGAGTGTAAGTCAAGACAGCAAGTAAGCTCTTCCACAGAAACCCTGAACAGATCCAGAAAACTGTTCAAACCTTATTTGACTCCAAGCCCAGCAAAGCCCAGTGGACAAACTTAGATGCATTTTTTGAACAGATTATGTGTTTGTGATTCCTTTTGGGAAGAAAGAAAGAAAATTACCCTTTTGAGGTTCATTTTCCCTGCTTCTGGACGCTCTGCATACACCACCAACGAGAAACTCTGGATGAGCTCAAAACCGGTTCCAGTTACTGTAATATTTCTCCCTCCACTGAAAGGCAGAATTAAAAAAGAAGTCAAGTCATTGACAAACTACCAGAGCTGTAGACTGTTTAATCCTGCACCACTACTACTTCCACTGGAAACAGCTACCTAATGCCTATATGACAATTAGATGTCCTACACAACGGGCTTCTGTTAAAGCTGTTGATGACCACAGCATTTAAAAGCAGCAATGTCAACTACAAACTTACTTTAAACCAGCAGAATAAAGACATACAAAATGCTTTGCCAGTATTTGTGGCTTTTCATTGATGCCTATCTTTGTGTGCTTTACTTCTCCAATGTTTTTCTTAAAACCTCTCCACCTATCATACACACAAAGGTGAAAGTGTATTTTCCACAGGTCTGTAGGGACCCAGCTTCTCTATTCCCTTTAATTTGCAACACAATGTTTAAAAAAAATGCATTCCAATAATAAGAAGACGGGATGCAAGTTGCCAGTGATAACTAAAATCATTGAAGTAACATGGATTTAGAAGGACAGCAATCCTCAAGGCAATCCATTAAATTAAGCTTCAGTTTATATAGAGAAAAAAAAAAAAAGAAGTCTCTTAAATCCTCTGGGGTAAATCACTATTGATCTACCAAAAAAACTCTCCAGGCCCCAAAACCACTCAAACCAAAAATCAAAAGCAAATATTAAAATAAAATCCTATTTTATATAAGTGGCTGCTCAATATTCGAGGAAACAGGTACCAATTTATCCAAGAGAAGTCATGGCCAGTTTTATATTTAGTGTCCTATTTGTAAGGTTTTGATGTTACTTTTCTTTTTACTGAAAGTGGAAACATCAGGTCTGTCTCTGCCAACTGTACCCCACTAAGCAGAAAGACCAGAATATTAGGGAACAGCAGAGACCAATGTGAATCAAGGTCACAGGTTTGTCCCTGTATCAGTCACAGAATGACTCTCAAAACCAGACGCATGCTACAAGCACCTCTATACAGAATTTGCTGTTTTGCTACATATATACGAGTGGCGTACATTTCTTTGATTTCACAATTACTCCTAGGTGAGCTTTTTTCCAGAAGAAACAGCTACCAGTTGGGGTGTGAGTACCGCCACAGAAAAGACCATACCTTTTCAAAGCCCTGTTGCAGTCTGATCTAGATTTCCTAAAAAGACACTTTTTTTTTTTTCTTTTTCTCCTCAGGACACAAAGCGGTGACAAGCCATAACCATCCACTGTTTCCAGCTTACTAATTAAAAGCTGAACAGAAGAACTGTTAGAAACCTTTTCATTCAAAACCTTTTATATGGGTTATCCTTACAGGATAAGGATTTGTAAGTAAGGTACAGATCATGTTGTCTGACATCCTGGAATGCTTCAAACCTCTTTCTTTAAGACATCTTCATTTAAAAGAAGATCATTACCTTTTCTGGTTTGGGAATTTAGCTTTGAAGTGGGGATTAAAGTTTGGAGGTAAACAGAATACTTTCAAACATCGTCTTTGGTTAAGAAAGTTCACAAATTCTACATATCTAAATATGTGCATGAACTATACAGTTCTATACGTAATAGGCTTATTATAAATTATACATATTTTAACCCAATAGCAAATGAAGTTACAACAAAGATTTCATTACCTGCTGAAGCTATTTACTGGCAGGAACTTGGTGACAGTAGGATTCTCACTGTATGAAAAGAGCCCTGGTACACTAATTGCCGTGCCCCCATAGTCCATCGTGACTTCAACAGCTTCTACCTTGCTATTAGGTCCTGTAACGCAAACGATCTCGTCTCCAAATTCAGTGCTAGATTAGAGAAGAAAAAGAAGAGGAAATGTCTTCAATTACTAACATTATGGCGATTTGAATTCTTTACTGTAGTGTCCCAGAAGCAAAAAAAAGGGTTCTATTTTTGCTAGGCACTGAGTAGTCATGAGAGGAGACAACACTTCAGATCACCTAGGGTTTTTAAAAAAGGTATAGGATATGAAAACAAACACAAGAACAATGTGATGCCAGCACACTTTGTGTCACCCCTTTTTTTTTTTTTTTTGGAGAAGTGTACCAATTAATAAAGGAAAAAAAGAAGTTAGAAGACAAGGGACACTAGAAGATCAAGATTTTATATGTGACCACTGAGGAAATGCTGACTGAAAGCATGGGTGGATCTGGAGCAGCCAGTCAAGCAGAGAAAGTCAAAACTGGCAAATTCTTTAATATCTGAGTTCTCCCACTTTTGTGTTTTTGCAGCTGCTTCTTCCAGCTGGAGCCTCTGGGAGCGTTTCTGTCTGAACTTTACGTGCAGAGCTCCATTACATGGGATGAGTCACGGAGAGATAGACAATGGATTTGTGCAATTTCTAAAGGCCAGAAAAGGTTTGTGCTTTGTTAGGATACAGCTCTGCATTGTTAGTTGCTCAGGGTACATACACATTGCAAGGCTGGCTACCAACTGAAACGTGAACATCCTTCTTGGAACCAGTGGCCAGGTTTGTACCAGTGATGGTAAGTGTGGTTCCACCCGCTTGGGGACCACTTTCAGGTCTTATTCCAGAAGGATGGGGTTCCTGCAGAGAGAAGATGGTCAAACTAATTAAGAAAATGAAAACAAAATTTACACCAGTATTAAATGCTATAATAGCTAATTGAAGTTTAATATTGCTACCTGAAAAAAACAGTGAAATTGAAATAATGACAGACAGCTCTCCTTAAAGAAAACAAAATCTTTCATTATTCATGCTGAAGGAAGAAGCAACAGATGATGTGAATGTACTTGTACTGTATTTTACAAGGTTTTGTATGAATTTCAATTCCCTATTTACACAATGTAGAGTTAACTGCCATTAGGTTTATGAGAGCTTCCCATTGGTTTTCTTGTTTGCATACTTATTTTAAGAGTTCTCTCTTCCTTAGGGCTGGCTGATTTTGCCTTCAGGTTTCCTTGCCCTTTCTACATTCTGGATCAGCTACAGGACAGACAGAGCAAGGTTTTCGAAACCGGTGCTGAACAGAAGGAATACTAAGATTGCCTTTCTCTAGGAGGCTTTTAAATGCAGTAAACTTGTTATCCTTTTCTTGAGCAATGAGCTTGCAAAGAAAGAAAATCTGAAAATGCTAAACTTCTCTTTATGCACCTAGAAACTTAGAGAGGATTTCTTGAAATCAATTGAAACAAGCAGATGTGCTTCCAGTTGTTATGAAATTTGTTGGAAATTTAAATTTCTCAAATAAGTTCTCTCCTTTTGTTCTCAATTCCGTCTTTGTTTCTGTGATTGTATTCCGGGAGCTGTGACAAATACTGTAAATTGACAGTGAAGGCTTTTCATGAACAGTGCAATTTAATTACTTCATCGCTAAGTAGTCCCTGCTTCTAGTTGAGAAAAGCATCCTTATTCAGGACAGCATTGGAGCTGCTGAATCAAGAGGATGACCCAAGCCGTGCAAGCCACATGAGGTGGGCTACAACCGACTCCACGGCCTGGCCGTGCCTGTGGACGTGCCTAGCCCCCATGCCGCGACAGAGGCCGTGGCCTGCACCAGTTGCGGGGTGGTCCCGGGGAATGGGGTGGTCCCAGGCCACCCAGCACACACAGAGGGGGTGCCAGGTCCAAGTGTGTGGCAGGGCCATTGCTACAAAGGACCCTGCACATGCAAAAGTGCACCAGTTCAACAGCTTAGGGAGGCTGGGAGTAGGTAATGCCTTTTCTGATGTATAACTGTGCTTCTTCATCCATATTCAAACACAAGCTTTCCTTAAATGAGTCAAATAAGCAATAAACTTATTTCCTAATCTCATGTATATTTGTACAAGACATCTGCTCTCCTCCACCTAATAAAGTCCAGGTCTGGGGCTACTTCATATGAAGCACATACAAATAAAGCAAGAGAAAAGAAGTTCAAAAAGTTCCCTTACTGATCAGTGTTTCCCTGGTCACCATCACACTGGTCTCCCACTCTAAGAGGTGAAAAACCCTGCTCAGAAAGAGAGCAGCAAGCCCACACTATACTAATCATGCAACAAAACCCTTCCCCTGTATTGTTTTGCTCAGGCACAGATTTGCAATCTCTGTGTCATCTCACAGCTACAAAACCCAGGGCCCACAAATGGCAGGGAGGAAGGGGGCTGATGTACCACAGTTTGGTTCAAAGCTCACTGAGCCATCAACAGGTTTTTAACAAGCAGCAGGAATCCACAAAAATGCATCCCAGGGACCTCATGGTTACTTTACAAATTTGCTTTATGGAAGCACAGATATTATAGGAACGCAGAGAACTCATACTTGCTGTGCTTGTTTTATATTTTCATGTCTGAGTAACTTCCCTCTGAACAAATGCATCATGGTTCAGCACACTTCACAAATCCACAATGACAACTGTAATTTGCTCTCAAGTCATTGAGCTTTAGGAATATGCTTTAACACTAATTGGGTGTCAATTGCTTTTCTTCCCTAAGAGAAGACTGTTTGTAAACCCTTCACTCCTCAAGATGTACATTGTTGCAGCATATGACTGCTCTCACATGCTAACCTTTGATTTCTTTTTAATTTAATAAATCATTTGGGTTACAAGATTTTATGTGGGGAAGTGACTCACAGTCAGATTTAAGCATCTTTTAAGCAAAAAGGAGCCTTGATTCAATATAACAGAATTGACTAAAACTTGCTCTCTTAGGTCTATACAACCCTCTCTCTGCACACTCTTCTTTGGATTTAATTGCTTGCTGATTTAAGCTAAATTGAAATAAAGCATGTGAGGGTAAATTTTAAAAATCACACTTGAAGTTTAAATCAACACGAGTCTAGATATGTGCCTCAAAGAAAGTCTCATTTGTGCTTTTTTGGAACACCTTTTTTTGGCTGAAAAAATTACAATCAAAATTTTATATAAAATACACAGTAATAAATTGCTTATAAAAATGTACGAAACATTGTACGGTGACCGTAGAACATGGACAGAAAACCATACCATTTATTGACTTCAAATTAAATTTCAATTGCTATAGATTGTTATGCACATTGGATCACTGTCATCTGCAGCAAAAATCCACAGCAATGATTACCTGCATCACGTGCCTGGGATAACTTTCAGGAGAAAATATACCCCAAGAACCACCAAAGAATCAGCATGGGCAAATTAGTTATCCCTGAACCTCAGAAAAACTGGTTAAAACTCGTAGCCTTTTCCTTAAATACTGCCTCTACTGAAAGGTTAGGCTCTAAGGACAGATTTAAAAGGAAAGGCATAAGAAACCATTTAAAGTCAAGCCTTTAAGCAGAAACTTAGCAAGGAAAGGAACAAGAAAAGGTTTCTGAATCATAACACACCACTGCTCTCTGTAACCTCAGCATAAAAAAATTAATGGAAGTTTGCTAAGAACTTCTGCTAGAGAGTTGTATTCCTTTTTTACTGTAAATATGAAATACTTGCCCTGTTAACGTTCTGCTGGGTTATGCGATGGCTAACTTCGGCAGGACGAACAACCAGTGAACACTGAGTGAGCCACAAACTTGGAGCAGGACCATCCAGTACCATTTTACCTGTGGGAGCTTTCAGTGGTGGTGTACATTTGCCTCCATGTGAACAGGAATATATAGGTAACCAAATAGCAAAGTTATCTCTGAATAACACAGCAGCAAGAGGGAAATGAAACAAATACCTGTTCCATTTTCCCCAGAAATTGTTTTTTAGTCAGCAAGACTCCAGCTCTGCTGGCAGCTAAAGCCCAGTGACACCGGACAGGAGAAGACGCCACCTGCACCCCACCCCAGCCATGGCACAGCCGCACCGCGGGGTCAGTACATCTCAGCTTCACTTCGGGCTGAACGGAAAACGGAGGCCAAGAACCACTTTGGGACTGACAGCAGGCAGCAGCCCAGGAGGAGGTCGAATAGCTATGGTTTAACCCTTATTTTCTCTTGAATCTTGCAGTCTTGCAGCAGTTCCTCAAAGGGCTGTTTTAAAACAGCTTAATTCAAAGTATTCTTATTTAACACATTTAAAGTAATTTTGCAAATACCAAGAGCTCTCCAGGGACCAAATACTGTGGACGCCTCATAAAGATGATCTAATAAGGAGAAGCTGAACTGTGCTCTGTGTGCAGAGGAATTCTTCAGCATGAGTGCTAAGACAAAGCATTGTATAGTAACAGTTTGTTACCGTAAACCTGTCAGGAAAATGATTTGATTAATTTTAACTTGATATTTTCTGTTTAATATTTTTCCCCTTTTCCTTCCTCTTAAGGACCTGTTAGAAATAAAAAGTACTTAAAATAAATTATCAAGAATTTAAACTATTTTAATAACCATTTTATTGCAAAACCTACGTGCTACAGCCAACTTTTAGTGCTCTTCTAAAGTATGCATGGATGATTGAAAAAGCAAAGCTACACTGGCCCACCAGGTAGTCTTCTTAGGAGTACTAATAAAGAAAAAAATTGGTTCACCTAATTTCTCAACCAGAAAGCACCTTTCAAAAATGCAATTAGGGAGATAGGATCAGCGAGATTCCAATATTTTGCTGAATGATAATCTGAAATATTTTGCCAAGATAATCTGAAAAGGTACCATCAGTGGTGGTACACGCCTTCAACAAGAATCGTGCTAGTGAAGGAGAAGGTAGCTCCTTCCCACAGCTGACACAGCACTCACCAGTGGGACAGAGAGGTTCAGACCCTTGGATGCTACCAGGTCTACTCTTATCTCATACAGCCTTAGCTTATTCAGCTCTGCGTTACTTACAACAGCCCTGCATGAGATTCCTTCTCCTTGCAGAGGAAAATGCGGGGCAAAGGGTAAATCCTTCACTGCACACCTTGTCGGAGGGATAATAGAAGTGCTGCTTTACCAAGAGGCAACCTCCTTTAATTTGGACTCAACCCCGAGTGATACTGAGTGTTCAACCGTTGCAAACGGCACCGATAAACCTTGGACCTCAAGTGCTGCAAGATCAGTGATGCCACCTTTTCAAAATCCCCCCACGGATTTCTTCTCTCCTTTTTTCTGCCCTTTTCTCATTTCAGTCTCTGAATCAGAAGCACACCTGCTGTCAAAATAAATACTCCACTTTCATTTTCAGACCTCTGCGCCTCGGGATCTTTGCTCACTGTCACACTTTCTGTAACATCGCAGCGCTCCACTGTAACATCACATTGCAGTGCTTGGTGCAATTATAACGTTAAGCAGAACACTTGCTCGTGTGTCCTATATGGAATTTGTAGCAGCCATATAATAATTCTTCTGGAAAAGTCAGCCCTTGTGAGGACTTGGTGAGACTTCATTTCTCATGAACACAGTAAATTAAACAACTCTGCACACACTAATTTAACCCTAGTTTTATAATTCCTTGTAGTGTAGAAGATCATAATTCATACATATTTCAGTCTTTCTCCTATTTTGCTTGGAATGTTCTTTCAGGTTTAAGTGCTCTATGCTTCTCCTTTTGTCACCAGGCAAATATTGTTCGTGTCTTCCAGGTAGTTTGGTGTTTGAGCCTAAATCTTTTCTGCAATAACAGCTTACCTCATTATGTGGGATTTTTGACAGTCTAATTTTTAAAAAGCCTATTCCAACGTCTGTCAGTTGTTCAGTGACCCATTTGCTGCTGAGTCTGGTAGGTCATTTCTCAGGGGAGGGACTTGCCACCACCAGAACTCTCCACCGCCTTATGCTTTCATGCTCACGTCATGTAGGAAGTGGATTTGCAGTTTTGGTAAAACACATGCACATCCACAGCTATGCTATTTAGCATAGCACAACATACCAGAGCATAGAATAAAAAAGTTCAGTTGGAAAAGACCTACAACAATCATCTAGTCCAACATGTCAACAGGTGTATCTTGCTCCCTACTGCATGGTTTATCCTGAAAAATAATTTGAAACAGTGAGACAACGGCAATTTCTAAGTCCTTGTACACTGCTTATGGATACCTAATGTTCAAATAGTGCTAGTTTGTTCGGTAGCAAATTCATTTATTCTCTTTGTAATACTAATGAATTCCCTTACATGGCATTTGCGTTCCTGTGCGCCACTGCCTTATCTGTGCATCAGGGACTAATGTGAGCTTCACAAACTGTATTTTTTGTTTTTGCCTCCCAGTAATGTCATAGTCTTACAATAATATGTTGTCTGAGGTGCTCTGTGCTTTTTCAGCATAGAAGTACTGGAAAAAAAAGTACGGGCAAACCCAGCTTGCACTGGCCCAAGTATGTATATGACTTCACACTCAGGCCATTGTCCAGTGTCCTGCTTTCTCCACCACAGCCAGAAGTCTTTCCTTTGGTTGCTCTGTTTGTATCCTTTTCCTCCTACTTACAAATCTGTTCACAGAAATGCTGATATATTTTTCATTGTAGTTTCATGCTTTCTATGTGCTAGAGGGCAAATTATCTCCACGTCTGTTCCACTTATAATCACATTTAGACACGAACTTACTTATTAGCAATGTATGACTGCTGCTCTTGCACAGCTCCTGCAGACCCTCTGAGAATTCACATTTCAGCTCTTACATTTTTTCACCCTGTTTATTAATCTAGAATTAACTTTTTAATCTTTAATATCTTATGACTTGCAGTTAGTCTTTTTGCACAGTTAGGAAGGTGATGTCTTATTTCTTTGGGTTTCTGATTACAATTTTGGTAAAAGGATACCTTTTTACAGGCTGAAAATGCTTTCAAAGAGCTTGCAGCATTTTAGATCTCTCTGGTCTGCTGGTGGCAAATCAAAGCGCAGCTTTTACCTGGCTGACAGTGGGGTTACTGCTATTCTCCTTTTTTATCCCGCTTCATTGCAATTTTCCCATTAAAGATATGCAGGTGCAAAAGAGAATCATTCCCCCAGCCTCTTTTTCACTCACCCAGCTTGCATTTGGGATCTGATCTGCCAGGCTGATTCATGTTCTTTTTCACTCACTTTATTTGCTTTGCAGCTTTCCTGATTTACACTGTCATGTCCAGCCAACTCACTTCTGGTCCCTTGCACAGCACTCAAGAACAGCAGGACTGTGCTCCTGTGGTGCATCTCCCAGGTTCTGTGTGTCATCTTTTTCCATTTCTCTACTTTTCCACTCATCTGTCACCAAGCACATCCTCAACATTTTATATTCTTGGGCATGATTCTGTAACTAGGGATACTATCTGCTATAATATTAATCTGTGGCAGGCAGTTTCTAGCCCAAGAACTACACCACAGAGATAAAAGTGGTTATCCTTTAACCTTCACTAATGCAGAAAATCAAACAGAGAAACAACCAGCCACCAAAGAGGCTACCGGTGGATCACAAAAAGGGGCTGGAAATTCAGGAACAGCTGGAAGGCAACAGAGGAGGGAAGCCTAATGGAGATGCAAGGAAACCTTGGCATGAAGACTGTGCTTCAGAGGGGGATGCTGGAGAAAATGCAACTGTGCCAGACCACGAGCAGAGAGACAACTGGGGAGGGAAAAGAGGATGGTGGCAGAGTGATGCTGTGAGAGATGCCAGCTGCAGCACAAGGGGAAGCAGCAACAGATGGATGTGTTCAAATGGACATGATGGGCAGCAAATGGCAAAGCCACCTAAGCTCCCCTCTGCTAGCTCCTGTAGGCAGTGACCTCTGACTGAGGGTTTGCCTTTGATCCAAGTGCACACCTTCACAAGTAGGAATGGGCTCTTGTGCTTCCACACCAGCAGAGCACAGGGATGCTGTGTCAAGGACCTGATGATAGCGCACACACACGTGGATAAGATTTTCACAAATGTACGGAGCATATTATTGCTCTGCATTTATCTTGCCTCCACAAGTAGCCTTTCCCCTTCTTCATCCTTGCCCCAGCTGTAGTAAGTTCTGGGTCTTGAAGCAGGTCTGTAAAACAACTAATTTTTACCAAAATTATCTGTCCCACACTGAAAGCCAAATTATTCTGCCAACTCTTGTATATAACACACACAAATTAAAGGCATTAAAGGCATAAGTACTGTAGATACCAGCCACCTTCTTAGAGGTCACAATGTCATTTCATGGACTATAAAGGTAACCACGGGAGCTAAATTAAGTTTCTGAACAGGGCATGCAAGTCATTAGAAACCGCTCTTTCCCCCTCTACTTCCCTCCTTTCTCAGACTCAAGGGAGCCTGCTTCTTGTTTCTTCAGACAAGCCACCCACTCACAGGATATTCAACCAGAGAATTTCCATTGCGCGCTCTTGGCAGCCTGGTGTTCGCCGCAGTGGCTGACCTGACCCACCAGCTCGCCTCCTCTTGGCCTCCACAACACAAACCAGGCTTCAGTTCCTGGGTTATTTCTGCAACAGTGGAGAAGCGCGCTGAGTCCTCCCCTTCTGGGGCTGCTTTGTCCAAACCTTAGGCCGTGTGAGCTGATCAAACGCCCCAACCACTCCAGGTGCCCAGGCAGAGCATCCACCTGGCAGTGCACGCTGTGTGCTTGTTGGCTGTGGATGGGATGTTTATGCAAAGGGTTGGTATTTCAAACAACTAATTTTTTGGACTGCAGGCAGCATCTTTTTATCGTGAGGCAGACACCACATGATTTCCTGAAAAGACCACAGAGCTTTGCTGACAGGTTAGATGGAGAAATGGAAGCATGCATGACTGGAAAGTCTGCATTATCATACAGCCAGTGTTCACCGGCAGCTTTCAAGCAGAACCACAAGCGCTGGATGCTGGGACATGGACTTAAGTGCATAGCTCAGATGACAAAGAATTAAGTCTAATAATATCCACATGAGGAAGAGACAGCTTCTCTGAAACTCACAGCTACCCAGGAGTTCTCCTGGCCCCTGTGCAGGCCGACACACAGACAAGATGTGCTCCAGGACTCAAGAATAATACACGATCATCTGGAAACAATTCCAGACTGCTGCAGATGTGTGGTTTATCACCATCAATCATAGTGGCAGCAAGCATGTAATACATACCCCGCTGCAAAAACCCACTCAAAGCCTCCAACTACAGTATAAAATGTATGTCTTGAGGTAAAGACTTAGAAAAAAACCAAGGAGCAAGCTAAAACCCTACACAAAAGCCTTATGGCACAAATGGCACTGCACTGGTGAGAGCTCCCAGAGCCATTGCATTAAACGTCAATAAGGAAAGCAGAGGATGGAGGTAAGAGGAAACTGCCAAGTGGGAGTAGATTGAGGTGGAAGAGTGCACTTTCTTAAATGTAACTGTGCTGTTCATGTTCACATTCAGACTTCTAGTATGGTGAATAGCCATATTCATGCTTGGTTTTGGATCAGACTCTAATTTACCTCCCATTCTTCCTCTTCTTGGTTACTCATCTCATTTAGGCAAACAGACTTCTTGATCTACTAAAAGTCATTATTTCCAAGCCAGTCCCTAAACTGCCTTCAGCACCTCAGAAATATATTACACTTTTGCGAAGTTCTACCTCTAATTTTCACCACCTTGCATTTATTTGAGCTTTCTGAAACCATATAGTCTTTTGAACCTTCACAGCCTACAACTCACATAATTGCTCTTGCAAACAGACTCTAGAAGACCCCAGAACAAGCTGCAAGTTCTGGTTCTGGTGGCTGGAGTCTGAAGATGAGGTATTCTGAGAAAGGAATCACGCTTGTATGGGATCAGCAAATCTGGGCCATATATCTAGGAAAAGCTTAGCTCCTTCCTTTGGTATGACTTCTCACTGTTATAGTAACAAGGAGATCAGATAAAATTAACAACAAACAAAAAAGTGGGACTGGCCTTCAGCTGCATTTCTGCTCCACCCGCTTAGAGACCAGCCAAGCTCTCAGTGCTCCAGATGTACCACATAGCTGGATATTAAAATTTAGCATCAGTTCATTTCTGTTTCACTAAACAGGAGAATGGTTATTGCCTGATCATGCTTATAGTGAAAAAACAGAAATGTCAGTAGAGGAGGACTGGGCTATCAGAATTTAATTTCGCTGGAATGGCTGGGCTTGAACAGCACTCAGGTTAGACAGAAAAATTGTGATGGGCAGGGAGAAATGGAACTTTCTTCCCCTGTTACGCAGGAAACACAGATGAGGTGTTCGCTGCACAGCACAAACTCTTGCGGACCATGGCATTTTAGTTCAGAAGTAATTTTAAGCTGAAACCATGGCTTCCCTTTTAACTGGATTTTTGACTCATTTAATGGAGATCTCACATGTTCTTCAGCTCAGAAATACACTGTGCTGGCAGAAGGGGCAGAGGCATGGCTCTGAGCCCCAGGTTGTGCTGAGTATTGATCCTCATCAATCCAGCTTTAAAAACGCATCTCATTGTTCAGACTAGGTATCAACAAGAGCCAAATGTAGTAGTACTTATAGAATCATAGAATGGTTTGGGTTGGAAGGGACCTTTCAAAGATCACCTAGTCCAATCCTCCCTGCCATTGACAGGGACATCTTTCACTAGATCAGGTTGCTCAAAGCTCCATCCAACCTGACCTTGAATGCTTCAAATAACAGGCCAGCCACAACTTCTTGGGGCAACCTGTTCTGGTGTGTCACCACCTTCATCATCAAAAAAACCTCTTCCTTATGTCTAATCTACTTGATGACTATGCGCCTTTGGTGGTAGACATTAGTCACATGTACAAGGTTGAGCCTGTGGGAGTACGGTAACACCTCTGGTCTATGCAGACCAATGGGGCTGAGTGGCCGCATTGTCTCCCTGTGCGCTGCCTGCCCACATCTGCTCTGTGCCGCTGCACACCATGTTTAGAGTGGTCCCTGCTAAAGATGAAGCTATTGTGCTTTGGGTGATCAGAGCACACAGTAAAAACAGTGATAATTACCAGCAGGAGGGTAGCCAGAAAATGTGCCAAATAAAGGGGGAAATATATAATAGAAAATTTATTTTAGGAAGGCTCTTGGAAAGAAGAGTATTTTCTTTCCTTGTATATACTGAATAGAAGAGGTTTTAAACAAAGCACAGATTTTGCATGTCTGCTGAAAGAATTCACCAAAGAACTGCCTGAAAACAGCAGTGAAACAAGACTGTAGCTTTTAAGACAACATGAACTGAGGCAACTGTCTGCTCTGATTGTCTGTTCTCATGCCAAGAGTGCTCGTGTCTCACTTGTAGAGGTGCATGTGAATGCGACACCCCTGTACTGACTTTAATCCTATTGCAGTCCACAGCTGGCTTCATTTTCTCATGCAAGAAAGACAAATGAAAACAGAAACCAATTTTACCAGTTCTAAGGCATGAACTGTATTACTTGCCATTGCTTTGCAATTTGCAAATAGGGTCCAAATGGAAAGATTTTTGCAGCAAATAAAATGCTCTTTATCAGCAGTTAGATTAGGTATCTGATGTTTCAGTAACCTGCAGGCAGAGATCGGCCCAGAGAAAGTCTTGGGCTTGCAGGAAAAACGTCCTCCTATATGAGCCCTGTGGACAGTGGCTTCTCCCCACGCCTCACTGACAGGTGATCACGAATCTTTCCCTTGAGCAGCCAAAATCAGTGGCTGCGTATCTTGCCTCCCAGATGGGCTGAGCAGGAAATCGCACCAGAACAAGTTCACAGAAAGGCTCTGAAGCCTACACGGGGGCTTCAGATCACATTTCAACACACCTCATAACGTCTTCATGTGGTTTTCATGCAAACCATGGCAGAATCTTTACACACAGGAGAAGCACAGGAGAACTGGTGTAAAACATACCCAACAAAACAGACTCATGTCAAAACCTCATCTCATGTAGGGTTTAGTGCCATAGCCTCTGTCCTAGAGACCACAAACACATCAATGCAGGAGATTATGTTGTTGTTTTCTGGCAAAGATAACTGAGATCAGGGGAGAAAGACTTAATTATAACCTACATTTCCACAAAGGAACAGAGACATTTTCAAGCAAAAAAAGGGTGTTGTTTGGGATTTTTTTTGTTTTGTTTTGTGTGTGGTGGGTTTTTGGTTTTTTTTTTAGAGGAAAAGAAGGTATGTTTTGGAAATTATGACAAAAACACTTCTAGCCTGTTTTGCACAAACAGGAATATCCTCTTCTCAGTTGAATGCCATTCCTGAATTTTTCCACTGCTTACTGCCGACTCCTTTCTTTTTCTTCTCACAAGATACCAAGCATTAATGAGACAGAAGTTTAAATAAGAGAGAAGATAAAAGCTCTTTATGTTTCATAGATTTACAGTTTATAGGTGTAATTTTAAATATCAATATGAGGACAGGGATTACTTAAATGTCTTAACTATCACAGGCTCTTATAAATTTTGAAGACTTCATACATACAGATAAAACTACTTGCTGCCAAAACCACAGGCTACACCAGCTATAATCTAGAGAAACATTTAGGGTAAAGCAATTCAGACACAAATGATATTCTCCTTTGTAGTGACACTGAAAACAAAGCACACGAGTAATATGAACACACATTATGCTGTCTGTGGCTCTGCATGCCATATTTTTGAATGAAATAAATTATTAAAAAATTAATGTACCTTCATTACTTATTCTTCAGCTGCTCTGCATCCATTCTCGTAATTAAGAACATTGGCTAGACTAAACACTGTGATTAAAATAGTGCACCAACAGTGCATCTAAAGAATACCTAATTTTTGCAGTGCTGATACTTTTTTATTCAATAGCGGCACTTAAGAGATAATACATCACTACGTAATAAACTTATTACGGTTTCTTTTCTACCACATCTTTTTAACTACAAGTGCAAACAACATCATCCTCTTTTGAGACTCCGGATCTATTGATCAGAATAGATTTTTGGTACACCCTTTGTATAAAGAAATGCTCAAGTTAAGTGTTTTCTAATATACTTGAATGACAGTGCTATTGAAGAAACAAAGTTTGTAAGGCAAACACAAGCAACTCTGTGCTTAACAGGTGAACTTCTAGATTAAGCCATGGGCAGGGTATAAAAATGCACTGAAAAAAATGCACTTACCTGGTATGTAAACAGCACTTCACTGGGTGATTTACCCAATTTTCCGTTGATGTTAACTTCAATTTGACCTTGTTTGGGTTCATTCATTGGTCCAACCTGACATACAATCCTAGCAAGAACGAATGTAAGTTTATCTGTGAGAAATAACAGCTGCAAAAGCAATGTAATGTATGTGAGCCACCACACACACTGCCAGCAAAAGCACTAACTTCATGTCATCCTACACGAGATACTTGAATGCTGCCTCAGATTCCCAGCAAAAACATCCAAGAACAGTTGACTCTTCTATTTAAAGGTAGACGAAACTGAAACTTGGGCACTGTACACAGCAGCGACTTTAGCAGTCTGTTTACAGAGGTGCCTTCTATGTAAGACTCAAATTCAGCCAAGAAGTCAGAGATGAACCTCTCCAAACCTACACAAGGTTTTCAATGGACCGTGTGATGTTAAAAAAACAAAGAACTCCCCCCTTGGTGTAAGAATGAGACCGTCAGCCATCTTATCACTTTGTGTGTTCTAGCTGCTGGTACTTCTGTTGCGTATCCTGCTGTCTTTCAATTTTAAACTACAGTATTTTCACGCCTACAGTCAAAATCCCTTTAGAATTACTGTTCTCTGAAAATAAATCCTCAGATAACACATGCAAAATCAGAGGTCAAGTAACACTGGCCAAGAAAACACTGCCTTAACTAACGCTGCTGCTGAGTGGTAGCTGGGATGGTTACGTTTTTATTTCAGACAAGGTGATCCATAGAATATAAGCATGAAAATGCAATAAGGATTCAACACACTTGAAAACTGGGACAAATGCTTAATGGGAAGCTGATAATACAGTCAGATAAGGAGGTATGTAATGTTTGCAGCCTGCGCAGGCAGACAGTTTCATGTAGGACACACCCTGAGGAGCGCTGCTCATTTCTTTCACTCTTTCTCTCCGGGATTATTGCTATTCTTCCTTAAGCAGTGCACCGCTGCTTAAAAAAAAAAAGAGACTCAAATAGGAAAAAAACCCACAACACAAGCCCCCCCAAATTACTGGGTATAATGTACTTAAATTGTGACTTATAATAAAAGGATTGTTAAGCCCTTCTGCAGATGACTCCAGACTTTTTTGCCTGGCTACTGGCAAATGGACAAAATTCTCTAAATTCTTGCATGTCCTGGCATGTGTACGGCTGCCTGAGTCTGTTCCTCATCATCTTTCTACTGTATTCTGGGAAGTTGTATCTTCTTGTCAGGCAGAAACAGGAAATGGTGCCTTTGGAGGAATTTCTACCATATGTCAAGCCAGGGAAAGCAGTGGGGGGCCAGGGCCAGGGGGTGTGTGTGGCAGGAATGCCATAACGTGGCCAGCAGGGATTTTAATTGAGAAAAGTTCCCTCCCCTCCCCAGCGTTGGCATTGCCTCCCTTCCCCCACCTTACAAATGGAAAACTACAAATGAGAACAGACTTCTCCAAGGCCAACAATTAAATCACCGCAGAGCCAGAAAGCAGCCTTAAGAGTCAGAAAGCAGCTTTAAGTGCCTTAAATCTCGCTGCTTTCCTGCCCATGGGAGCAACTGTCTCCTAAAAATGACTGGCTTTTTACTGCAGAAAGATTGGGAAGCAAGACTAGGCACTTTATTTTTTTTTTTTAAACTATTCAATTAAATAAAAGAAGGTAATAATAAAACAATAGAATGGAGGCAGATAAAGACAGAAACTTATAGATACCTATTTGGAGATTTTGAATAAGTTTTTTTTCAAGGCTTCTCTAATGGAGAACATCCTTCAAAATTGATAAATGACATTATGCAAGTGGCATTTGTTCTCACCCATTACCACACTGGCAAATCTTAGAAAACCAGTAATGTTGCTATGATACAAGGAACCAGTCATCTCAGTTCTGGCTCCTTTCCATGTATTTAAAAATATCAAAAAGCTTTAGAAAAAGCCAAGAGGCTGGGGAAATTCTTGTAAGGCTATGCTGCAATTCAGTGCAGCTTTTGCAAACACTGAAAATAGGGAGTGGGAAAAGATGATTGTAAAAGAGTGGGGAATTTTGTAGATGGTGATGAACATGTAAATGCATGAGCGACGGCAATGGATTCGGGAAGCAGTGAGAGATATACAGCTATATATACATTCTTAAGTCCTAGGGGCCTGGGGAGTTTTTAAATACCTGATCCACAAACTCACTAAACATTTTTCAAAAGCTAAAAAAATCACTTGGGTATCTTCAAAATCGTTTTCAAAACATGACATGGAAATAGCAAAAAGTCACTCTATTACACTTTAAATTAACTGAGAGGAAAGAAAGCCAAGGTTTCAACTGCAACTTTAAATATCAAAAGTGAATTAAAGAAAAATCACACTGCTTAAAATATGTCATTACTCTTAATATTACTACTGAACATTCACGCTATGCTTTTTACCAGCTGATATCAAAAGGGTATTTCCCTCTTGAAATTAGATGCTTGATATAATCTGTAGTAAACACCTAGATGCCTAGAAGAATTTAGGCACTTAGTTTTAATTTTTGGCACTGACAAGTAATCTACAAAACATCTACCAACCTCCTTAGGCAATTCAACACCCATGGACTTGTTGGCTCTGCGATGAAACTTAGTCATCTAAAGCTACACCAAAGCTCTGCGCACCCTCCCTGCCTCCAGGAAAGAAACTGTGGCTGGACTAAACCAAAAAGATTTAAGCTTCCTCTTGCTTTGCCTATTTTCCCATAAATCTTGTATGCTTGGCTGCACTGTGGTTCAGACTGAGCGAAGACTTTAATGATTAGATGAACACCTATGATGCCTTTAATTTAAAAACAAGAAACAGTCTTGAGATATCTGCAGTAAAAGTTTATGGAAGCTTTTCAAACAAATAAGGAAAAAATTCAAACAATCAGAAGCAGGGTGATTGTATGCTATTGTAAATTTGGTGCTGTGTTAGAATCTTAAATAAAGACTCAGACATGCTACTATGAAATATTGCAGGTATATCACACTAGTTCTTTCTTCTATTGATAATATTTTATAACCTGAGGAATATAATCTTCTTTTGGAAATGCACAGAAATTCCTTTTTCCTTCTAAAACTTTGTGAAAAATATCCAGCACTTACCTTGTGGAAACAGAGTAGAACTCCTCTTTGAAAAGACATTCCTTGTCTGCCACTATTATATTTTTTACATCTTCTGATTTTATTCCCAAATTAGATCCCATTATGGTCAAAAGAATTCCACCACTTAGTGGTCCAGTTTTTGGCTCAATCTGTGTTTGCATGAAGGAAAGCAAAGAAAAGCAATATTAAATAATGCAGTGACCACGTTGTTCTTTGATATTATTTAAAGCTACTTTGGCTTACTTGTACTTGAAACGCAAAAGATGTTCCTTGTAGGACCCCCACAAAAACACACTATGTAACTTTTTAATGTTAATCAATCATTTGCCAGCTCAGAACCAGAATTCATCAGCTGCAGATTCCCTGTCTCCTGTGGCAGACTGTTATGTACAAAACTACTGCCTGGTGTTTACTCTGTCTGAAGTTTGCTTCCTCCACTAAAGCACTGTGACTTGGAAAAGCAAATGGATTGGGCTCCTCTCACAATCATTCCACAGAGCTTTTCCAGCATTTCTACCAAGATTTTCTCCCTTCAGGTTCACACCAGAACAGTGCACCTTCCTAACACACAGTGCTGCCCCACAGAGGGTCTTCAACAGTTCCTCTAGTCCCCTGGTCTTACTGCATCAAATGGTAGGATGCTGCAGTACATGGGCTGATGCTAATTAAATAAATTGCAATTAAAATGAGGACTGAGAAAATCCTGTAGTTGGAGTGGGCTTCTCTGGTTGAAATATGGCCTGAACAGGCACTTGAATTCTGAATATTTACTGGGAGACTAACCTGCTTTCCTATGTAGTATTTGGAGCATCTCCAGCAAGACCTTTTCAGGTCTTAGCCTTCAGAGGGCTGCATATTTACCATCAAGAAGAGAGAGGTTGCATACACCCAAATGCAGTGATTGGAAGCCAAACAAATACAGCTTCTGAAAGTGTGGACTTTAACGTCTGCTCCATCAAAATCAGAGCTTCTTAGATCTAAGTAAGTCTGAGCAGAGAAATTGCTGCTGCTGCCCAGCCCACCTCCAGAATCACTTGCTCCATTTTCCCACTGGTTCAACTTCCTAAAACTTCTGGCCGCTGGCAATTCCTTTGCACTCAACCCATAAATAAACTAGCTGAAAAATGATTCAACTGTTGGTGTAGATGATTCAAAATATTTAGTTCAAATCTGAAACCAACAAAAGGCTTGAAAAAACTAGTATTTCAGTATTTAGTATTTAATTCACAATGATGTACAAACGGTATCCCAAGCAAAAACACTTTTCATAGAATGGTTTGTGTTGGAAGGGACCTTAAAGACCACCTAGTTCCACTCCCCTGCCATGGGCAGGGACACCTTCCACTAGACCAGGTTGTTCAAACCCCATCCAACCTGGCCTTGAGCACTTTCAGGGACGGGGCATCCACAGCTTCTCTGGGCAGCTTGTCCCAGTGCCTCACCACCCTCATGGGGAAGAATTTCTTCTTTATATCTAATCTAAATTTACCCTCTTTCAGTTTAAAGCCATTACCCCTTGTCCTGTCACTATATGCCCTTGTAAAAAAGTCCCTTTCCAGCTTTCTTGTAGGTCCCCTTTAGGTACTGGATGGTTGCTATAAGGCTGCTTTTATTTTTCTTAATTTTCCTTTTCCCACTCGAATAATCCTTATCTGGGCACAGCTATCACACAGGCATTCTCCTCTACCCTTTCTGTCAACATTTCAGGGTATTTTCCTTCCTTGGCAGGCTTCAACTATTTAACTGCCATTTTCTTCTTAGATACACCATCATGGCCAAACTCATACTGCTCCCTTATTAAATACTAGTCTAGTTTGAAGCCTTTTAATGAGTTTGCTAAGTGCTTGCACTTCAAGGAGCAGCGAACCTCTCTTACAGATTTTTTTCAGGTAGAAAGGACTTAGGGAGAGAAAAAAATCCATGCTAATTCCCAAGAATCAAGTGCCACATTTAGGCATACACTGCTAGCCTGGCTTCTGGCACAGTGAGGACAAGGCTTGAAAAAGAAGGAGTCTCAAAGACTCCATTCAGTCTCTTATTTTGAGTCTTTACAAATCTCTCACACACATCACTACTGGCATTATTTCCTTGCAGCTATTTCAGAGGCTTACTTAACACCCTAGGAAAAAAATGCCTTTCAGTATGAGCTTGCTTGGATGCATTCTCCTGAAAAATAATACACTGGTAGGGAGAGAAAAAAGCAATCTTACACGAGTGATTTCGGGATGAGGACATGTGTCGGTGGGAGGAGCATTACAGAGTTTTTCATAAACGCACTTGCTGGGCTTGCCATCTTCTTCACACCAGACACACTTATAGTCGTCACGGGCCGCAAGGCATAAGCTGCAGTCGCTTCGTCCATAAGAGCAGTTGTACAGAGTCACTGAAATATGAACAGTAAATGCACTTAGACATTTTCCTCTGTTTTAAGGATATTCAGTATGTCATAGGAAGGAAAACTAATCCTAAATACAAAGCCTGCCTGTTGCTCAGTTGAGTTGTGTGAAGAATACACATGCTCTGCATTCAACCCCTGAATGATTCTGAGAGAAAACTCTATTTTTCCCTATACAGAAAAACCTGAAATCTGTCTATGTGCAGAGTATGAATAAAATTCCAAGTAGAACCCAAACACATTTTTGTCACTTGAGCATTGTCAAAATGTTTAAGTACAAAGTCCTTTCTTTGACTATACTCAGTGAACCTGCCTATATAACTGTTCATGGACTTAGTCAAACAAACGGGTCCTCCTGGCACACCAGGAGTCAGATGTGGAAGGGTATATAAACTCAGTGGGGGGACAGACATCAGCTGGCACGGGACTTCAGCCAGTCGTGTATTTAAAGGAAGAGAGCTGCCTTTGTTGGCTGTTTCCAGGACATTCGGGCCTTTCCAAAATCATTGCTAAAGCCTGAAATGAATAGAAAGTTAACACTTAATGAAATGTTATCCTTTGTTCAAGTTAATACTTCATTCACTTCTCCATTGTTCTCCATTTTCTTGCTTTTATTTTCCCTTTTGTCTTGAATTGCTGTTCTGATGTATGCTTTATTCCTTCTGTAGTGTGGTTTAATTCTAGTTTTTCTGAGCCAAGAAATCAAGTCTGACAGTCATGCCTCTCTTACTGATGAACCACGCACCAACTGTCCCAGACACTAAGCTTGTTTTGGCCCACATCAATCTCCAGTATGATGCACAGTCACTGAACAAAATTAATTTTCCCAAATAGATGCAAAGCCTTGAGACATAGCTGGGTGGGTCAGCACCATACGGAAAGCCTGGACTTGCAATGAGACATTTGGAGATGCACTTGAGAGCCAGCCCAGAAGAAAACAGACTGAAAAGACGCCACATGTTTCTCTAGGGGAAATGTGGAAGTTGCACAGATCACTCAGCCTGTGAGTGCTGTGCTTCCCTGGAAGATAAGCTGATTATTTTAGAGAGGGAAACTTCTCGCTGCCTCCTCTTATGCTCCTTCCCTTCATCCCTGCTTTGCTCTACATTTGGGCTGCTCTTTTTCTGGCCATACAACCTCACCCTCTGCCACCAAGGCTCTGGCAGTTGTTGATTCTTCTTGTAAATCAACCTCACCTACCAGAACAGCAGAAAGCTACCCAGGTTTCCTCCTGTGCTCTTTCAGGAGTTCAGTGTGCTCACAGAAGGGACTGGCGAGAGCAAGACAGAGACTCAACATCTCCCCTTTCCAGTAGTGATGAGCTGTTTTATGTGCTCATTAGGTCTCAAGAAATGGTGCCCTTCATGACACCGGGGTTTTTTCAAAGGAGTTTCAACCTTAAAGATACAGGGAGCAAACTGAAGTAAACAGAGGTGATCAGATGTGGGCAAGAGAGACTAGGACAAATCCCTTTGAGATTGTATATGGTAAAGACCATAAAAGAAGTCTGTTTAAGAAAAACTTTTATTCTCAGAAGAGCAGAACTCTAGGAAGAACACCAGCAAAACCAGTCACTAACATTTTAATTCACTTGATATTCTCCTAGATAATAGCAACAGCAGTAGCTTTTAAAATCTAATTCCAAGAGGCTGCCATGTCACATTTCTATGGAAATGAAAAAGTAAAAGAAGAATGCTGTTTTTTCATTATTTTTCAGCAGTGCCCTTATGCCCCTGCTAGGCATGAACAACATTACAGATGCCCAAAACTTGGCTACAGTCTCTCTGCCACTTTCATGAGAGCATATAACCCATGAGGGTGGTTTTTCTGTAAATGCTGCATCTTTTAAAACCTCAGCATTCAGTTTCACAGCTAGTCTTTAATAGAATAACAGGTTTTTATTCCTTCCCTTACACTGAAGAGTTAATGCAATGATGAAGCCTGGTTCTAACACTTTTTACATCTAATCAGCATATCCACTTGATTTCAAGTAGCTTTACCAGCACAAACTCAGTTGAGACATCATTGGAGGTATACGCAAAGCTGATGGACTTTGGCATTTGCTACAATGAATCAATGAGAAAGATCATCCATTTGATTCAAACCCCATCTTGAATTCTCAAGGAGTCGATGAGCACAAAGCAGGAGTAGCATCATTTGCTCTATATACTGAGCACATCAGTATGGAAGTCACTGAGCAAAAAACATAACCCAAGGAACATTTTCAACAGTTTGTGTGTTAACTATTCACTCTGTATGTTGCATGTGAATGTAGTGCTGGGGAGAAGCTCCAGACTGACAGCCCTGGTACGCTGCTGTTTGCTTGATAAGCAGAAGAGACAATGCTGGCAGCTGCAAGGAAAAGTTTCCTCGTGTCTATGCTGTGAATTGCTTTTGCAGGAAACAGATTGCTTTCTTAATCCAGTGCTCTGACAGGTGGCTGCTGCACAGGGACTGGAGCAGGTAATATTGTTAAAAAATCTTCCTCTTGCCTTCCTAAAGCCTGTGTTATCCACCCACACCACCACATGGCCACTCGGTGGGGCACAGGAATATGTTTACTGAATTACTTGTTATTCTTTCTCGGCTGGACAGGGATTTTCATCCCATCCCTCAGCAAACAATGTCAGCGCTGCAATGTCTTGATGCCTCTCACATCCAGTTGCATAAATGCAATGCAGAAAGCTACGGCCTTAAAGCATTAAACAATACCCCTGTTCACTGATCAGCTCATTAAATGTACCAGCAGCAAGCCACTCATTAGATTCAGACTCTTATCCATCACCTTGAGATACCAGCTGTGAAATCATTGATAAAAAGGACAAAGGATAAAAGGGATATATTGGATTTCATACTGTTCAGAACCCCTGATGGCTTGAGATGTAAAAACGCTATCGTAACTTAGTATTCACTAAATGTTATACAAAGAAAGGGTTCTTTCACTGGCAGGTTCAAAGGTGCTTCTCAGCAGCAACCATATACCCAAAGCTAATTCTTTTCAAGATGCATAAAAAAAATTACACTCTGGATTTTATATGGCAAGGAAATTTAAAAGCAGGAGAAAATTTGGACTATAAAAAAATCTATTTTACAATAAAGAGACATTTGTTGATAATTTTTCAATTCCCATCTTGCAAGGGTTCAATATTTCAATTTGAATGATAACATTTATTTAATAATTTAGCTATTCTCCCCCCCCGCTATGTTTTTCCCAGAGTAGGAAAAAAGACATTGGGAGTATTTGGTCAAAATTCTGCAGTTTTAAACACCACAGCCTTTGGAATGGAAATTAAGAGAGTGTGAGATTGTAATATGACCTCCCTGTAACATTCATGCCAGGTCCTCTTTTAAGTGCTTTCAACCCCGCACACAGAGCCACAGGGAAAATCTTCTGAAAACATACTTCTATGATACCAATAAGAAAAGGAATAAATTTGAATATTGTACGGATGGAAAAATATGGTCTGAAGATTTAATCTGCAGGGGAAATTACTTGGGGGCAGAATTACTTTTCCTGATGTTAACTTATCACACAGGTAACAAGTGTGTTGCCTCAGTTTTTGCACGATTATGCCTTAAACTTCACTCCAAAGGAGCGTAAGGTAGGTCCCAGCTCCCAGATACTGCTCCAACGATTTTGATGGAGCTTCCTCACCTCAGCACTAGGCTCACAGATAAATTGCTTCATCGTTGTATGTTGAAAGATACAAAGAAATTTATATTTATACAGGAATTTATATCAGAGACCAAGCCTTTGTGCTACAAAACACTTAATATACTTTTTGTTGCCATAGAAATAAATGAATAACAAACTGAAAGCACACTGAATGTTTCCGTGTATTGCTGATTGTCAGCAGATGTAAAGACTGCAGAACCTGTCTGAGGTGAGGCACAGCTGGAAGTTGAGATTTCAGGTGAAGCCCATAAGAGCAGCAGCAAAAAGGATCCCTGTTCTGCTGTTGGACGGGGAAAGTTCATTGGGGAAGGGAAATTGCTGCTGAAAAAATAAAATCAAACTACTTAAGTAAGTTTGAAGTGTGAAGTTTTGCTATTAGGACTGCCCTTCAGAGCAAAAGCAAACTTGAAAATAATGGCAAGATATTTAAAACAGACTTTAATATACACCACACTGATGTTTAATTCATTAATTCTGTATTAATAACTTTTGATCTGCCAGATTTAGTTGTTTCAGCCAAACCAGTAAAACCTACAAAGGTAACATTCACATGACTCCAAATTATAAAGGAATAGTTTTCTGTTTACTGTAATTAACCTCCCTTTAATCCTGTACTTCATACTTACCCATCAGTTTGCTGTCAATCTTGACCTTATCTGTTCTTATGGATAAGTTAAGTTGTAGGGTCTCATTTGCACTGTAGGAGAACTGGAAAAGATGACACAATAGAGATATTTGTACCTTCATTTGGGAAGGTTGATTTCACGCATTTTCTATGATTCTCAGTAACCAGAGCTGTGAAGGTTTTAGAAAATATCCCAAACCTTATGGTCTTTTTTTCATCTTGGTGAAATACATTTATAGAAAAATGCTTTAATGAACCTAATCTTTCACAATCAGAATTTTCAAGTACCAAGGGACAGCAATATCTGAATACCTGCTTTTCATTAATTTAATTTATGTTTGGTGATAGGTTTGCAAGTAGCACAGGTACTGTTCATATTCAGTAAGTATAGCTGCTGCCCCTGCTGAGCTCTCCCTTCCCACACCATCTGGCTCTATTACTTCTATAGCCACCGCAGACTCACACCACATGGAGAAGAAATCTCTTGCATCTTTTGCAGTGCAACCCCCTCGTTATAGCCAAAGCACAAGGTTCACATGCTCCAAGACAGGAGCTTCTGCTCAAGTTGAAAGTAACAACCGGTGGGAAAGAAAAAGAGCAAAGGAAAATACAATGACTTTATAAAGCAAATGCTTTGTGCTAGGCTCAAATGCTGCATAAATGCCAATTAGTTCTCAAAACTACTCTGTCAGTAAGCTTAGAAGACATAAAGGCTAAAGTCAACATAACATTTGTGAGTCCAAATTTGAGCTTGGTAATTTTAATTTCTTTTTTTAAATATTATTTCCTTTCTCTGTAAAACAAACCAGAGTGAAAGTAGCATAGCTAGTAAGTAGCCAAACAACAACATACTGTTAACCATTCCCATTTTTACAGAGATAAAATGCGAAAGATAATGAACTGGCATGTGAAGAGGCAGAGCTCTGCAATTCTCATCCTTTTTCCTCAACGGTTTCACCAGATTGCATAAAAAGTGAAAATGAAAGAGTAAAGGTCCCGAATTCCTCCAGGGACAGTTCAATGAATTTATGGATCGCATAGTTAGAGAAACCAAAGAGAAAGACTGAGGGCTTTGAGGGAAGACCCCAGGAGCTCCGAGCCAAAGCTGCTACTGCCAAAGAAGAATCTCCATCAGAGGTGACTTTCTTCTCTGAAGGAAACCAATATTACCTGTATATTT
The DNA here is from genome assembly GCF_037038585.1 of Patagioenas fasciata. NCBI lineage: Eukaryota > Metazoa > Chordata > Aves > Columbiformes > Columbidae > Patagioenas > Patagioenas fasciata. The sequence goes on along the minus strand of NC_092520.1, from coordinate 193,561,212 downwards.
CTGGACACATGTGGATACTGGAACATGTCTACAAACCCTGAATATGTTTAGTAGGTGAATCATATTTTTGCATTTACCTCTTTACTCATGAATGAAAATTTTCCTTCATCTGATTCATCAACAGGAGCTTCAAATTCAAACTGGCTGTTTCCAACCACAAATTTTTTATCCTATGGAAGAGAAAAGTTCAGCTTAGAATTTGTATAACATCACCAAGCACAATAAAATATCACCAAGTAATACCTTGTTCAGTACAGGAAGTAATAAGACTAAGTGAAGAATGGTAACCAGTTAAAGTCATCTGAAAACAAAGCTAGTGAAACACTGAGCCAGCACAATCTGCTACTTTGCTGCATCTCTCCAGTGTTCGCTGAAGGTGGAAGCACCAAGCAGTACCAACAAAGCAAGAACATATCTAGTACTCTGTTTCAGAGAGTGAAAGAAGAAATTTCATAAGAAAATACCTTGAGACGTGAATACTGGGTGGCTTCACACATCAGTTGTGTCATTACCAGAGCTGTGTGAGTTCTGCCCTTTAAGGTTTTCTCTGTAGAGATGCCGGCCAGAGCAGGAATGCAAGAATTATATGGGAAACTGGAATGAACATCTCTCAGACCTTGCTGGCTTTGTTTCTCCTGCCTCACCATGACTCCAGCTGTGTTTTCACAGGACAGTTTTTGATGGCAGCACAAGGTGGGTGTTCCTGGGTATTCCTGCCTCCTAGACACCTTCTTTTGCCTCTCTTCTCCCTAGTTCCTACACCCATTCATTCCTGCCTTTCGGCTGCAGCGCATACTGACTTGCACTGCACTGGCAAAACTCTCAGCTTGGCTGTTCTGTGGTTCAGTTGAGGAACTGTGCGGGATAAAAGCCAAACACATCAACTCATGACTGTTTCTATGTTGGGTCATTCTCCTGCTCTGCCCCACAGCACAAGTGCACAATAGCTTTGCCAGAAGAACCAGAGAAAGAAATTAGTAGCAAGAACATCTTCAGACAGTACTGTTTGTAAAGACTAAGGAAATCAGAGTCCACTGGAGGACAAGACCACCTTCACCTTTTTAGAATCATAGAATGCCCTGGGTTGGAAGGGGCCTTCAAAGATCATCTCGTCCACACCCCTGCCATGAGCAGGGACAACTTTCACTAGACCAGGTTGCTCAAAGCCCCATCCAGCCTGGCTTTGAACACTTCCAATGATGGGGCAGTCACATCCCTGGACAACCTGTTCCAGCGTCTCACCACACGCGTTGTAAAAAATGTTTTCCTTGCATCTAATCTAAACCTATGCTCTCTCAGTTTAAAACTGTTCTTCCTTGTCATCACAGGCCTTGGTAAAAAGTCTCTCTTTGTCTTTTTTTACAAGCCCCCTGTAAATACTGGAAGGCTGCTATTAGGTTTCCCTGGAGCCTTCTCTTGTCCAGGCTGAACAACCCCAACTCTCTCAGCCTGTCCTCACAGCAGAGGTGCTCCAGCCCTCTGATCATTTTTGTGGCCTCCTCTGGATCCTCTGCAACAGGTCCATGTCCTTCCTGTACTGAGGGCCCCAGAGCTGGACACAGGACTGGTCTCACCAAAGCGGAGTCAAGTGGGAGAATCACTTACCTTGACCTGCTGGTCATGCTCCTTTTTATGCAGCCCAGGATGCAATTGACTTTCTGGGCTGCAAGTGCACATTGCTGGCTCATATCTAATTTTTCACACACCATTATCCCCAAATTCTTCTCTACAGGGCTACTCAGCTTGTACTGATACTGGGGATTGCCCTGATCCAGGTGCAAGACCTAGCACACAGCCTTGCTCAACTCTGTGAGAACTTCACTTCAATGCCCACTGTGGATGTAAATAACTAGTCCCTACGTTTGTCCAGAACCGTGTGCGTCTTGGAATACATCGCAAAAAAAATAATGGTTTCTTGATTCCTCTTTCCTGCTCCAAGGGTTAGTTAATTTGCCTCCTGCTGTCACCTAAGCCTCATGTATGACGATCTTATACTATTTATTTGTAGCTACTTCTTCAATGGTGGAATCGCTGGTAACTCACAGGCCACTAGGTTTATCTAATTAGGGCAGTGGAAACCTTTCCTACCGCACCTTGACTGTGACAGGTTGGGTAGTGGACACAAGAGCCCACCAAGGCTTGGGGCAGAAGAGAACATGCTTTAACCAGGTAAAGGGCCTGCCTCCAGTCTTGGGAAGTTTTATGCTATAGAAGGGAACAGACCTTTTTCTTCCACCTTCTCAGAAGCTTCATCTAGAAAATAAGCTACTGACTGAGCCCTGAAAAGTCTTTTCTGGAAGCTTTAGAGCCCATTTTGATTTACAGAAAATGTCTCTAAGTTTTACTCCAAGTTTTAAAGCATGTTACAAACCTCTTTTCTGAGGAACACTGCCTCCCTTCACTTACTTTACGTTTTGATATATCATGTATTTTTCAAAAGCATTTGAATTCTGCTGCTGCTACGTAAGGCTTTGCCACACGCCTAACAGAAGGTGCTGGGAGAGGACCTTCAGTGTATGTGACAGCTGCCACCTGGAGCAGACTGAAATCAGGAGCTGCTATCCCAGCATCTCAAGCAGAAGGCCACAGAGCTCAGATTCAGCAGTCTGGGTGCAAGAAGAGACATGCGGCAAACACTGGGGAGTGAGTTACACATCAGACACACATGGCAAAGACAAATCCAAATGGGAATTACATTTAATGAAAATCTTTGGAGGGCTAATAAGGTTGTCTTGATGCTGGTACATCTGTTTCTTCTGCTGTGTCAGTCTTTCAAGGACTCGGCTGGAGAATGCCTCTCAGAAGCTGCAGGCAACATGACTGATGAGTACTAAACTTTCCTCTCAACTGCTCGTCCTGGATGGAGCTAATCCCAAGAGAAGGACAACAGCTTGGCTTTACTTCTCCTTGCTACTGAAAGCCTTTCAGAGGAAGGAGGGGCAGAAAAACAGTCAACACCTTCTTCTTTTTTAGTCTGTTTCCCCCCAGTGGAAGACCTCATGAGCAGATTTATTCATTGTGTTGTGAGTGTTCACAAGTTAAGAAGTGCATGCAAAATGTATGAGCTTATTCTTCCACCCTCAGTTCTGCAATAGCAGTTTCAGAAGCCCTAAATGGCTAATAAGCTCCTAATGGCTAAGCCCAAACCTTCACTGCTAATCTCCACCTGGAAACAGAGATGCTTAATGCTCAAGGCTGGCTAGTATATTTTGCCACCCATGATAAGGCAAGTTTTGCACTGTCCTTTCAGGTAAAGCACAGATTAAAACAAAATAAAAGAGCTATAGTTCAAAGTGACAACAGAACATAATTTTTTGCCTTTTCTAAGCAAGAATTTAGGCAAGGAAAATAGGAGAAAAACTAATATCTACCAATGTCCTAATCAATAAAGACCTTACATGTGCTCATAGCTGCATGACTGCTACCTTCAAACACACCGTGATACCCAGCATATCCTGTTGCAAAATCGTTCCACATGAGAAGCCACATGCCATGTTGCATTTGGGCTGCAGGCCAACCCCTACAAAATATCCATCTATGGCTTCTCCTGAGCCACCCTGCCCTCCATGAGATGTTTACCAAAGGCTGAGTGTAAGTTATGCCCTTACTCAAATGAACTTTCAGTAACCAAAGTTATTGCTGTGCCTGTATGATTACAACTACTTCATGCCTTATTTCTCTGTTTTCACAGATACTTTGACGTTGGTGCATACAGCTGTAGTCACTGTGTGTGCCTGTTCAAGTCCTAGCACTGAAGGCATTATTGTTTGGCTTAAAAATGCACATCTCTACCAGGATATATCGGGCTACGCCCACGACAGAGATGATGTTCCCTTATAGGTCTCACCTAAGAAAAATTATTCTGACATAATTTGACAGTCATTGCTCTGTAGCATCTTTTCAGTCTAGGCCTAATGCAGTCATCTCACTTCTTACAGAGACTTGAATTCCACTGAAGTCTTCTCAGTTCCAAGTTAAATAAATGCATACTAGGTCTGGTCTGTAGGCAAACTGTTAAACGCTGCTGCCTGTGACAAAGCATTCCATCCACAGGATTTATCTGCCTTTGTGTAGCGGAGGTGATAGAAGGGCTTTGTAAGCTATACAGTACTTCAATTTGGCAAAGGAAAAAAAAAAATCCTCTACAAACAAGAGCCTTCTTTCCTTTGATAGATGGCTGGTAGTTAAAGCAATCGATGCAATCTCCAGAGTATCTATCATCAATTCGCTTATACACAAAGATGACACAGAAACAAACAACAGAAACTAGGAACGATACTTGAGCTATCACCTAAAGAAATGGTTTTTAAACGTCAGTTTTATCAAACTAACAATAACATCTTATGCATTGTGCATTTTTTTGAAAAGTGAAAATTGAATGAAGCACGCTGACTGATGTAATTCTAGAACCAAAACAATGCAAGTATTTACCTAGAAAAAAAGATATAAAACATTCACAACTCTTAATTCTCCCCTCATTTCATTAGCTGAAAAATAATTGTCAAGGTGTTTCAGTAGATCCAGCTTATATATTTTCCAAAAAATCCAACACATCAAATAGTTATACTACTTTATCCAGCTCTGATTCTGTCTTTGTGATGACTTCTCATTTAGAGACTCTACCACAGTAACCAATATTATATTAAACTTTAAGGTGTAGTTCTTTTCCTTCTTCAAAACCAATTATGAGCAGGATCTCCAAAGAACACTAATGCTTTAGTTTAGGGGTGTGGCAGCAGTTTAAGTGGAATTCAAATGACAGCTAGCTTTGAATTAATCTGCTTACCCGATAATAAGCTAGATGTCTTCCCTCAAAATACACTGTTGTTCGGTACTCCATAGGTATTATCTCAGGGTTTGGGCTTAGAAACTGCGGGCATTCTTCTTCCTGGGGAGAGAAATATTTTCTACGTTATTCCAAATAAAAAGTCTATCACAACAAGCTCCGATGGCCTTCGGACAATGGAATGATTGTTCTGAAGAACTTCAAGCTTAAAATACAGTGACAGATTTGATTACATCCTTTCAAATTAGACATGCTAAAAATGACTGCAGAATATGTCAAAGCTGTGGGTGATTATCTTTCCCAGCCTTGAAATCTTGCTCCTCCCATTGAAGTAAAATAGTAAAAGGAACAAAAATAGCCTTTCAGGAGTTATTCAGTCGCACTGCCCCTCCTCAATCACACCCTTAAATTCCCACCCCCGCACTGTCGCTAAAAAAATATCTTACACTTCTGGAGTTAACTTTAGACTAATTTTAAAATCCCTAATGCAACCAACTGATATGAGAGAAAAAGCTAAGAAAATATTGAAGTGTTCTAATAAAAACCTAATAATCTTATTTTTAAGCATTACCATATTTTGTTTAATCACATCCTGTACTGGAGAGGACTCTTCACAGATATGTCTCTTCCAGTCCCACTGGCAATTCCATCTATTGCTTGCACAGGAATAGCATCTACAAATATAACATGATAGTCATGACAAACTGTCAGGCTTTTTCCCCCCATTGACAAAAAAAAGTAAATTAAATTCCATCTTTATTCATGGAGGATAGATCAATCTGTTACAGTGTCCTTTGTATACTGAGCTAAAAAATCATAGTAAGAACAGTTCAAGAACCCCAAAAAGCTGTTTTCTCCCTTACATATTTGAACAAGGATTAGAAATCCACAGCATCCCTCACAAACTTTGAGATCAAGTCTATGAGGACTGGAAATGATCTTGATCAACCTTCATACATAAGATTGAACAAAGAGCGGCTTGGGTTGGCTGCGTCTGCCCTGAGGCAGCAGCACCTCGAGCAGAGCAGATGGTGGGGGCAGAGTCAGCTTCCATCATCCTGTTTGAACACGCTGCAACCCAAAGCACCAACCTCACGTTTGAGGGAACAAGCAGGTAAGCAGACATCCGTGGAGCTCAACTGCAATAGCAATACAATGGACCGGCCTTTATTTATATGTGCCATGAATATTCCCACTCCTCATCGTTTAACTTACTAACTCACCTGGAACCCTTCAACCATTTTTGAACTCCATTAAAATGTAAGAAAAAGGATTTAGGCACTGGCAAATTCTGAGACTTTGAAAGCTTTCATGATGAAACGACTGAGTAACCCAGCTGCCAGTTACCCGAAACACGATGCTACAGGATCTAAACACCCAAGCTACGGAGCTGAAATACTTACGGTTGATTTTCAAAAAGATTCATCGCTTCCTCACAGTCATAAAAAGGGTAAGTATGTGATGCAAAAAATATCTTGTTCTTTCCAAAGGTTAACTGAAGTGGAACTGAAACATGATCTGTCACAAAAGAAAAAAGTATCTAAGTGGTTGTTGAATTCTTTAGCTTGTTCTTAAGCTGAAAGATACAGTGATAATACTTTTATTATTTTACAGGACATAAAGCAAATATTTAACTCTGCTGTTGACACTCTGGATCTCATGACCTGTTGTACTTCAGATCTGTAAGTTCTCCTTTACCTTTTTAAGCTTTGCAAATTTTTCAGTACATAGTTGTCAGAAGAAAAGCAGAGATGGGATAAAGGGAAGAAGCAAAATTATAGAAAAGCTTTGTTTTACAAAAGTGTTTCTCAGCAGTGCTATCATCATGCTAGAATTTTGAAGAGTCTAGAAAAATAAGGAAAACTAAATGAGGAGATAATTGAACACATGAAAACTGGCACAAGAACAGTCATTTTAAATAAAACGTTTTCTTAAACATTAATATGACTGCACGTAAAATCACTTGTTTCATTTGTGGGTTAAAACTGTCATCCTCATGTGAATTAAAACAAGTGAGCTTTGTGGCTAATGCCCACAGTGCCTGCAGCACCAGGTTACCACAGGCCCTTGTGATCTTCTGTTTGCTGTACATGATTTCTCCACAAATGTACTTCTCATCTGGATCATTACTGAACTAAGAGCGGAAAATTTATCTTCAGAAACTGGTGCTTTCCTCAGCGAAGCTGTTTGAAATACCTTTCGCAGAAATCATTAAGCCCTTGTGACAAGCTATTTCATAAACTATTGAGCAATTTCAAACTCTGCTTTCCTTGAACAGGTTCTTGAAAGACCATCAGCTGCTTGGCGGGAAGTCACCTTTGGCTGCGCTGGGTCCCCTTGAATATTTCAGACTGGTAGGAATACCAGGGGGATTTCCTAACAACAGGACAGCAAAAAGCATCCTTTCTTTCTAGAAATGTCCTATTCCCTTTGGAACCAACCACAGCTAAAGTAACCTAGACTTTTCCAGACTCAATAGGGTTTCTTAACAGCAAGTGCATGGCTCAGGACTTTGTCAGAGGGTGCCAGGTACCACTGCCTGTGTCCATAACTGCCTGCCTTCTGCTGAAGTGTCTGCCAAGCTCCTGAGCATCTTCATATCACTTTTGAACACCCTGCAGATGGATCCCTGTATGACCAACTCAGAGAGGTGTATTATTTCCAGGTGTCTTGGTTACTCTGATGCCATCCCTGACAGGGTCCTAGTCTCACATTTTATGCCAGAAGACATCAAGCTGTCATGTTTACCAACCTATTCGCTTTACATCCTGCTTTACAAAATATTTAGGGAATGTGAATTGGCCATAAATAACAGTGTTGCTTTAACACTTCGCATAATCTGATATCATGACACACCCCAGCTAGTTTAAAACTTAAGAGAGGGATTTTAACGTCATTACTCTTCCTGTAACTAAACCTGGATTTTGACCTTTTTTGGCCTTAAGAGAATTTAAACTTATCTTAAAAAGTGCTTCCAAGTACCAGTCTGAGAGCTCATGGCTGTTGTGATACATATAGAAGGGTTATCCTCAGGGGTACTTCTGCAAGCTGCAAGAGCACCCATTTTTTTGGTTTTTTTCTTTTTGTTTTTTAAACTTGATACATGATAAACAGTGCTGTCCAACTGGTTTTATTCCACGTACTTATGCATCAAGATGTATGAACTTAAGGTATGAATAAAGCACTATCTAGGAAACAGCACAAGAATTATGGTTGGCAACAGACCTTTAGCATATAATCAGCGGTTCAGAACAATGATACAGCCTTTAATTATACAGTCACATATTTTTCCACTGGAAAGGAGTGGAAAAGCAGCAGAACCTGGAGGGCACAGAGTAGAAGAGGCAGAAGGCTTTATGAGAGAAAAGGACAACCTTGTGACATGGACCAGAAAACAAGTCACTGAACTATAGCTGACTAGAGCAAAACTAAGACATCAGAGATGAAAAATATCACATCTGAAGTGCACAGGTGGCTCTTCTGGCCCCAGAACTCAGTCACTAAGGTAAGATTAGAGGAGGTGGGTTTTGTTTGTTTGGGACACATAGCAGCACCTCTCTGACTCCTTGCCTATGTCTCTGCCAAGCTCCTGTTTCAGGTTCCTTGTAGAAACACTGGGAATGCTACAGTTTGTAAATACAGCAATGCAAAAGGTTTGAACAAACCTTGTTTTTTTTTAAAAAAATGTATGAATGGACAAAGTTCAGCAGTAGACTATTTGGGCAAAGGAAATGAAGAGGGTAAAAAACTTTGCATGCAGCTCATATAAGAGCATCACATTAGAAGCAGCAGGCTATGTTCTTTCTTCTTATTGTACATGGAGGGTAGCAGTACTTCTTTACCTTGACCTTTCGGTGTTGGAGGAATTATATCAGGTGGATCACAGATAATAACCCCTTCTTTCAATTCAGCATAATGGGTTGTTTCACCAAACGTACAAAAAACCTGGTCACTCTCAGTCAAAGTTGGCAATGGACTTACAGTCAGTTCCACCTGGAAAAAAAAATAAAAAGACTAAAATATTTGAAAGAAACAAAGACCAAACAAAATTTATGGCTGATTTTTTTTTGGACAGTGGTGATATTTTGGCTAGTATCACAGAACATGGTTCTCCTTTTCAATTTTTATTTCTTCCCATCTGCCAGTCTTTTCTTCTTACACCACTGCCAATTTTTCCATGCTGGGTCTATGTTAAATTAGACTGGTACAAAAACCTCTTGTCCTGTCAATGCATAAAATAAAATAAAATTTAAAAAAGTCTGTACAGACACACCCAAAGCCTTCTCTTCTTGTCCTCAGCATCTAGTTTAGCAACAGTAACAAGGGTGGTTAACACTTAAATCCTGACAAACTTCATTAAAATTACATTAACCTTAGGGGTTACTAGTGAATAATGAAAACAAAGCTTGATGGGCTGGAAAAGCTGGAGTTTGAAAGAGCTGAACAGAAAAGTGGTTTCCTCAAGACTCAAGGTACGTGCAAGAAACCCACTGAGATCTATCATTACTGCTGGAAAAGGATTTCTGACTGATGGTGAGACCATAATCTCCTGAAAACTACCAGTACAGAGCACATATGAGAAAATAAAAGTAAAATAACATCAGAAAACTTAGCAAGGAAAGAAGAAAAAAAAATAAATTAAATTTGGGATGCTGTCCTTAATTTAATGCTTCAGGTGTGTTAATTATACAGTTTAACTTTTCCCATTTCTTATTGCCAGTAGAAATGACAATCATCTATTTTTCTCTGAAACCAGTCCACTATGCTATGAGCTGCAATGTTTATTGGTGAATAAAGGAATCATGAGGAAACAATGGCATTAGCGATGTTACAGGCAGCATGTAAATGCTCATTTGAAGTCAGGTTTGGTTTTGGCTTTTAGGTATTTTGGCCTCAGATGCTGATATGAGACACCTGACACCTGTCAACACAAGTTGACAAGACCTGTACTAAAAGAAGGTTTGTATTTTTAGCTGGTTAGCTCCAGTCTACTAACATTTTTATTTAACACAGAAATGGCCTTCAACACAGTGCTGTTTACATCATATAGGAATGGATTTAACCTGACTTGAATGAAAGTCTCTTTCTTTCTGATTAAGAGGGATTAAAAGCCATTTTGCTGATTTTACTTGAGCACCCCTGGGAAGCCCTCAGTCTGCCCTGGCATGCTCCATTTAGAGTTAGAGCAAGCAATGACACCCTGGTCACACTCTGAACACTCAGTTCTGTTGCCACAGAGTTGTTTTGCATGCTGAATTTACCTTCTCCATGTACCCAGACAGGCGTCGCTGGGTAGGCAAATCCATGGCTGATTTGAAAGCAACAGCTTATGGCTTTGCTGCTTACTTCAGTTTATGCTCAAGTAAGCTGAAAGGGCAGCATGAAATCTCCCCTATCAATTACTTTTTATGGGTTATACAACATTGTGCAACACTTTTATAATATTAATTTAAGTGTAAATGCTTTATCAACCATACTAGTGCATCATTTTTGGTTACAGAGAAGGTCAAAAAGAGCATTTCTTAGAGGAAATCATGAACTGCAACATGCAAAAAAAGCAGGCAAAGAAAAGCACTGTGAGAAATGCCAGACAATGAGAGATCCGAAACACTGTTCTATCACAGTGTCCACTGTGCATGAAGAAATGGAGATATTCATCTTCCTAGTAGTGACATCAATGTGCTTTAAGAACATGTAGGGCAGGGATGTCAAACTCATTTTCATCAGGGGCCACATCAGCCTCGTGGTTGCCTTCAAAGGGTCAAATGTCATTTTAGGACTGTATAAATGTAACTGCTCCTACATTGATACAGGCCTAAAATTACATTCCACACTTTGAAGGCAACCGCAAGGCTGATGCGGCCCCGGTGAAAATGAGTTTGATGCCCCTGATATAGGGAAAGCATTTTCTTGTCATACCTTAGCAGGGGCTCTGCGACTCATGTTCAGAGGGTCTGCACTAATGACAGTCATGCACGTGCCACTTGGACTCCACAGCCAGTGGTTCTCTTTATCAGCTGTTCCACAGTCTGCCTTCTTTGTGCACCTGACAAAACAGGAACAAAAACCAAAGCAAAGCAATATTATAGCTGGGCTCTGCTTTCTCTGAACTACACAATTTCAGGATTAGAGCTTGAAATTACAATACAAGATGACAAGGAATTTGCTTTAATATTGACTGTTCAGGTTGCTATCAGAGAATTATTAGTAGAATAAGCAGTGAAATAAGCATCGATGTTTCAAGATGCCAAAAGCAAGTGGGGAAACGTATCTATATTATTTTGGACACTGCCTTGGATTAGACAACCCAAATCCATACAGAAGGAGTACTATTTAGCACAAGAGCCATTGCCTGATCATCTGAAACCAGGCTGATTAACCTTCATCATAACATATAACAAAGTCCTGAGTGAGTGCGCCCAGCTTGGCTTTTCTGCAGATCAAGCGGCAGACACCTATGTGTTGCCAGTAATCAGCCACCCCACTCATAAGAGTAAAATGCAATAGAGAAACATTGCTGAGGGCACACTGCTAACTTTGTAGTGAATGTTTTCATTAATTCCTGACACTATTTAAAACCCCTCTATGCCAGGCCACCATTACCATCACAGGAATACAACAGTGGCTGTGCAGCCTCACCAAAAATACTGGGAGATCTTCCCAGCTCATGTGCAAGAAGGAGAGAAAGAAGAGATGCTGCAGTACAGAAGCTGCATATGTGGCTACAAAAGCTTGTTGAAGTGTGTGTGGGGACAGACTCATCCGTATTCTTTCCATTCTGTGCAATGTTTAGGAGAAAATACTATAGGATCTCTGGCTGCTGTAGCAGAAGACTATTAACTCATCAGGGGCTTTAACAACCTGTCCTGGTTTTGTTCCTTAAACCTTGACACAACCCTATCCTTAAAGATAACATTTACATACAGAGTCCATAGACATATAACACATCCCTAACCACATAATTAAGTGTATTCATTATGCAAAATTTGGTGCAGATGAGAAAAACACAAGAAATTTAGTGCATTTTTTTCCATTGAAAAAAAACACTAGCAAATTAAAAAAATTCATATTTGCCTGTTCTGAGACCATTAATATTTTGAGATATTGAGGTCAGTGGTCATATCAGAAACCCGAAGGGAAATCTAGGGAAAATTGTCTTTTGTACGATGTATCACTCGGCCTTCAACTCCCAGCAGCCCAGGAGGAGTTTGAGGTGTATATTCCAAATCCCCAGGTTTCATCCACAGCAGCTGAAGCCCAGGAGGGAAGAGTTACAGCATATCACATGAACCTGCATGCACTACATAAGTTTTTCTGCAGTGCTCCATATTATGCTACACATCAGTCTGATAGGTAACTTAATGTGATAGCTCACATTTTCAGACAGGAAGCTAGAAGCCTGAAATTCATCTGCATACTATAATTAAATAGCCCCTTTGTTCCAACAGCAAGTACTTAGCATCATGAATTCCCAACCACTCATGCCAAGGGGTTAATTAACTTAGTAGTCAAAGAGAGAGATGCAGGACCACTCTTCCCCCTTGCCACTCCAATCAATGAAGAGTGCAAAAAAGAGATATTCCAGAGCTGTTCAGTGCTGTCCTAGTTTACATGTGTTTGAATATTAATTCAGTTAACCTCTGCAGATAATCAGCCAAATGCCACTTCCTGCTCACCTACAGTCAAGTGAGGGTGCAGTGTAGCTACATGTCTTGATAGATGATGTTTATATAAAAACAGGACTTGGGCTATATTTTATTTCAGACATGAACAGGTAGGTTTTTTCAGGCTCTTTTTTACACTTTCCTGCTGTACTTAAAATATAAATTTTCTGAATTTTAAATAGGGAGCACTCTTTTAATTTCTGGAAGAACATTTAACTGTACAGTTCAGAGAGTGTTAGGAGTTGTATACTGATTTTCAGTACCAGCAGCAAAGTATATATTTTCCCAAACCAAATCAAGCTATTCCACTGCCTGCCCCTGAGAAAACATCGGCAGCACTCACCTGCCCTCTCTCACACACCAGCCGCAGTATGGATCCCTTGCTTGAGTACACTTCTCACAGTCCGAATATTTGTGGCAGTCCTGCACAGGCAGACGATACACCTGGAGAACCAAGAGTAAGGCAAACCATAAGGGATCTGAAGAAGGCACAAGGTGATATTAGTGGACAGGGCTGTACGATGCTATTGCCTGTGGCAGTAGAAGAGTTCAGTCTGATTTTAAGAAAATCCATACAAAAGCAGAGTGTGACTGTCTCCCCTCAATGAAATCTAAATTTACACACTTTTCCTGCTCTTTTTCTCTCCAATATTCTCGAATGTCTCCCTTAAATAACATGGGACATTGTTATAATCAAGAATCATAAGCAAGCCTCCAAAAACTGAGCTTTTCAGTCTTTCCAGCTGCATTACTTGTGGATATCCGCATTACAGCAGCCACTGCAGACAGCAACTGTATGAACAACTCTCCAAATTCAAGAAATAGCTACTGCAGGATGGATACTTGGTACTGGCTAGATCTTTTTTTTTTATACAGAACATCCTCCCCTCCACATCTCTAGCATGGAGATGAAGTTGTTTGGAAATGTGATCATTGGTGGCACTTTTAGTCAGAAGGCATCTCAGAAAGTTTACAAGTGTGAGAGAGTCAAGGCTCTTCAGGTCACTGTACTCCTCCCTGTATAACCCTCCACCATGCAATACATTCACCAAAAGAAAATGGAAATAAGCAGCAGGGAAAAGAGCATCATCAATTCTCGTGTCTCCATCCCCCAATAAATATATAGCTTCTGGTTTGATTTCCTTTGGTGCTGAGAACAATTTTGTCTTGCTTTGGTGCACAGAAAAAGGAGCCAGCACACAACTGTTCCTTTTAGTTATGTTGCTGAAATGATGCAAGAGGAGAACAAGATGTATGTCTTCCTGTCAATAACTATGTTTTAAAGAGCACAAGAAGTCCAGCAACAGTAACTCTGAGATGTAAACTTCTTGAGTTTCGCCTTTTCTTTCACATTTGGAGAGTTCAGTCTGACTCAGTTACAGAAAATATCAATATTGGGTACTTTTCCTGAATTTATTAATACAGAGGTCTACCTTTTCAGCATTCTCTTTTTCCACAGATTCTTACCTAACTGGAGCTGAGTTACTGGCACTGGTACCATGAGTAATTTAATATCCAAGTGAATGGTTTTTTTTAAATGACAAAATATTTATGTCATCATTCTGGCAGGCATAAACAAGCCCTAGAGATTGTTGTCTCTGCAAGTTTTATGTAAACTTACTGAATTTAAAAGAAAAAATAGCAGCTTCATTTACAGAGAGCTTCAAAATGCAGAGAAACTAATTTTAGAGATTTTTGAATCGGCACTCTTAATCACAGGGAGTGGTAAAAGCTAAAACAAGCAAACAAGCTAGTGATTGTGGTAAGTGGCTGCCACAGGCTTCTGCTTTCTGCCCAGTGTGGAGTGTACCATAAGGAACCTGGGACCTGCCAGTGCTGTTCACTTGTAACGAACCAGCACGGACACAGCAGGGCTGCTACGCTGATTTTCGAGTCCCCTGAGAAGCTGAGAGGGGTTTGTCCTGCTCTCTGCCCCAGCTCTGGGAGCAGAGCAGAAAGGAGGGGGGTGATCTCTGACAGCATCTCCTCCAAGCCACCCACTGCTACTAACACAACAGCAAAAGCTGGGAGGAGAGGCAGGAGGAGAACTGAAACAGGAAAGCAAGAGTTTATTTCTCATTGTGGCTCTTAACCCCTGTATCGTTCTTCTCTGTATTTCTCTCAATCTCATTTCTTTCTAAAAGCAGGTTCAAGTTATAACCCACCACATCATCACCTGCACTTTGCTCAAGTGCCTACAGAGCCCAAGCGATTCAATTCTAAATGCTGCAGCAGGCTGCATCTGCCAGGTAGCTTAGCATTAAGGATGCAGAGCAGTGCAGCTAGCCTGCCCTTTATTGTTTACCTTATTTTAAACAATTCTAAACCATTTTAACTCCCAGGGTATGGTTCTGATATCTCTATTCCCACAACTCCCAGCCATGCGTAACCCAGAAGCGCACATTTCAGCATTTTTTCTTCTCTCACTTACGTCGCTTCATTTCTCCCATCTCCAAAGGCCTCCATTCTCCTCCTGTCTATCTGCTTCTAAAAGTGGGTGGGACTGCTCATTGTAATCAACTTCTGGAGATGACAGTAATGTAATTCCATTACAGAGCCCCCAACTTTAGTTATTCATATTTAAGCTGAACAGGTTTTATAAAAGAAAACTATTATTTGCATTATTCAGAAGCTGCGGTGTCTATGAGCGCTACTTGGAAAAGATTAAACTGAGATCCTTTCTCTAGCAGGAATTTGCCGCTTTCTAAATGAAAACACTTTGTAGAGATGGAATCATTTTTTTGCAAATTTTCCTGAAGAATTTGTCTGTGGCCTTCCTAAATTCTACCAGTTCAAGCAGACTGTCACCAGAAAACTTGTCTTACTTCAAGGCTGCTGCCACCCCTTATGCTGCTCAGCAGCTCACACTATCGCCTGGTGGGGATCTCAGGGCTTTTAAGCAACGTGCCAGCTTGTCAAACAAGGTGCCAGGCTGCCCAGGCTTTTGTGGACAACGTTGAAGTTTGGAGTTCTGTTCCAAATCTGAACAGAAGCCAAATGAGAACTATCAACTACTCAAAAAAAAAAAAAAAAAAAAAAGTAACCAGTAACCTCTCTCACACATTGTCATATTATTAAATGCTTTATCAGTCACTTACCTGGCACTTCTTCTGATGTGGCTTCTAGCCTGAAAACCTTGAGCTAGAATATAACATTCCTGCAGCAGGAATTTATTTAATCCTTTTATAAAACAGAAAAGGAACATCTTCCCACAATGTTTTCCCCAAATATTCTCCTTTCACAGCCCCCTCATTCTCCCTGTGTTACTGCTGCCGGAGTGTTTCCCATGTCCCATTCTGTGCCACTGTCAGTGCTTCAGACAATGGCAGACTGTCACCCGCCCCATCCTGGAGAGCCGCTGAACCATGCGTTTGAGGCTGGCAGCTCCAGCCACCAGAAATCTGGCATTCCTCTTGTCTGCTACTTGCTTTTTCTTTTGCCTCACCTGCCAGCACAGAAGAGGGGAACCTAGAAGAGGCTGCCTGTGCCTTTCATAGCAAAGTCCAACCTTTTCTGCTGCACTTGCTCAGTTCTAGCAGAACAGAAGTGTTTCCCAAAGCTGTAATTCTCTCCATTACTTCTTAGGTTTTGACAGCAAGACCCATGAAAACTCCTGGCAGCCTTAAAGATGTGTAAATGCTATAATATTATGTCAGTTGCCAGCAACCTAAATCCTGAAGGACTTTTGAAAGAGACCCATAGCAGCTGGAGCATCCGCTGGTATCCCATGGACACGATACCAGGCACTAGGTCTGCCTGACCCCATGGCATGCTGGTGTCAAACATCTCAACCTCATCCTTCTCAGAGACTTCATAAGACAGTTGTAGAGGTGAACTCACTTCCCATTCCCAATCACTAAGCATCAAGGATTTAACAGTTCTCCAAATCACAACAATCAAATCCATCAGCTTAGACTTGGAGACCCCCAACAAATGGGGCAACTTCCAGGAACAAGTGATAAACATACAAACCTCAGGTAAAGTTGCAGAGAAAGGGAAAACAGACTTTGTCCTTAATGCAAGACACATTACCTTGTCTGTGGTCATCACGTACAGATTTTCTTGTGTTTGGTCAAGGACCAGGTCATTCTTTATGGGTTTGTTTAGTTCAATAGCAAGAGAGCTGTACTCGGTTGCAGTGGATGACAGGAACACCTGTTTCAAGGAAGAAAGAAAGGTGGTTGATGTTGCTTTTTTCCCCGAAAATATCATTTTATCTGGCTACTGCCATAAAAGACAATAAAAATGTTTCTATAAATACATTAACAACAAAAGGAGGGCTAAGGAGAATCTCCATCACTTATTGAGTGCAAAGGAAAATGTACTGACAAAGGATGAGGAAAAATTTCCTCAGAGAAACGATTGTCAGGCTGCCCAGAGATGTGGTTGAGTCACCATCCCTGGAAGTATTTAAAAGATGTGTAGATGTGGCACTTAGGGACAGGATCTGGTGCCACTTGGCAGTGTTAGTTTTATCTTTGGACTCAATGATCTTAAAGGTCTTTTCCAACCTAAATGATTCTATGATCCAATGATTAATTAAAATACTCTTTTTACTCAAGTTCACAAAATTACATTAGGAAAAATGTTTCAATTTGAAGTACAGGGCATCAAAAGCAGCAAGCAAAGCATAAAAGTCATGAAAAGAAATTGCTCAGTGCTCACAATAGCTAATATTTGTATCTTTTTTTTTGTAAATAGTGATTTATTTTAGCACTGTAAAACTGAAACTCAACTCAGAACCATTGCACTTGAAGATGTTCAAATTTGTTATCTTCCCTTACAGTAACCAACAGTTTCAGCTTCAAATTTCAAACCACAGAGTTGCACATGGCCACCACATCCCTTCAAGCAAAAGAGGGTATTTGGCATTGTAGTCTTGACATTTTAACACCACAAATACGTTAACCCTTGAGCCCCACACCACACAGGCAGAATTCAGCAGAGCTCCAGCTTGGGTGTTGTATTGCCATCTCTACTCACCAAACGGCCAGAATGACTACAAAATGAAAAGATGCTCTTAAACTAGTATGGGCTTGAATAGACATAAGGCTAGAGCAGCTGTTAGATTATCCAGGTTATCTAAATTATCTAGCCCTTCTAATACAGACCTCTCAGTAGGTAGCTAATCCTTTGGGAAAAGTGTCGTTCAGGTGATGTTAATTCAATATGTGCATCAGATAGCTGAGGTACATCAGAAATAATGTGGGTTTTCTTTGAAATTAAAAAAAAAAAATCAAGCTCCAAGAGAATTTGCTCCTGGTATGTGATCCCCTCAGTCACATTTACTTTTAGAATAGAAGTTTCCTATCACTACAGTTCATGACCTTTTAAATACCTTCCAGTCTTTTAAGTTCAGTTTGTTACCTTCAGAATTTTACCATCTGACGTTCCCAGGAAGGCCACGGTGTGCCCGTTCTCCACAGCCACAGTGACAGCCGTGAGATTCATCCCTTCTTTTTGCAGTACTGGCTTCTCTATAACACCATTCTTACTTCCCAAAAGGTAGGGCAAGTGTTCAGAGCCACAGGGGAAATTTTTGCTTGCATTCTAATAAGGAATAGCAATACAGAGCGATGTTAAACATTCAGATCACTAATTCCCAGCTAAGAATGAAGTGCAGCCCTATTACCAGTCAGTATAATACCCCTCAGACATAGAAGAGTAGAAAGAGAGAAATGAATTGTCTGGCTGTTTCCCCCCAGACAAGAGGCAGTAATCAGAAAGCAGCCTGCTAATTGCAAACTTCTTCAATGCTTTTGCTTTCCAGAAGACATGGGGAGAGAGTATTTTTTGTTTCTATTTCATTGTAGCAGCACGGTTTAAAAAGTAAACAGTTTGTTTAATTAAAATGAACACATCATACAGATTGGGTTGACCAGTTTTGTGTCAAAGACTGTTTTTAAAATGCTGTTTTGTTTCTTAATTTGCTGCTATCCATAGAAAAGAAACTCACTGGCAACCGTCTCATACACATCAACACATTCCCTCTTCACTGTGCTTTAATCCCGAGCTGCAGGGAGTGCCACCAGAAGGAAGTTCATTCACACCTTGCCTTTCCTGCTATATTTGGTAACAAGACTGTCTTTCTGATCTGAAATCCACACCTCCTTTTTGCTGGAAGCCAGGGCTGCTCCACTTGTCACATTCAGGATTTCTGTGTTTGATGCTCACCTCAGACACAGGGTACTGCAGTGAGTAACACTGGCGTTTGGAAGCAAAAAGCATTCTTTTGTCTTCTTACCAATCCTAGCGACCTACTGTGTGAGAGAGGGCTGTGCTTTCATGAGATGAAGGATTATGAGTCGATACCAACGTAAGGTATTCCCATGCCCCTCTCCTCAGCTGTTCCCTCTTCCCCAGACGGCAGCACAGCACTTCTCAAGCTGTGCTCAAACAGCTGTTTATGCAAGTGTGCACCTTGCTTGGGTTGGGGAATTAAGACATTCTCCTAAAAGCTGGCTGAGTTATTTTTAAGATGGTTCAAATCCTCAACCCAGTTTAGGGTTGGCTGCAGTAATGAATGCCATGCACAAGTAGGGCTTGAGAATAGGGTGATGCGGCCAAAAACTTCATTAAGTCAACGAAGATGCTGAAAACTGCCTCTCAGAGACAGTCATAAGCTGAAAAACAGTATCTGGAGGGGTGCGACAGAGCCCTTCAAAAACCTTATAGCCAAGGTAATGATGAGCCATAAAAAGAAGATAGCAATCATGCTATGGAAGTATTTCGAGCCAGAGCAAAATATCAACACCACGTGAATATAAGAAACAAGAGTATCTCCAGTTATCTGAAAATTCAAATCCAAGTTAGAAACAGCATTAAAATCCAGATACCACCTACAAGATTCTTAATACCATTTAAAAACATTATAAATATGTTGGCTGAGACTAGAATTGTCTATAGTGATCATCGGCAAAACAAAGCACTGCATTTGACTCGGTAATTTCCATACCAGAAGGAACCCTTTAAAAGAAATGCATTTATAAAATCAATATTCACTTTTCAGAAGACAAATCTTTTTTAAAAGACTCAAAATTAAGACTATCTTGCCACTTCTTGCTTGACTTGTTCTGCAACCCCCCAACCACATTTCATTTCTATAGTGAATCCAGCTATTGAGTTTTCAGTCATCTGATCTCACTATAGTTTAACTCAAAGCCACCCCAAAACATCCAGTTGTATATTTTCCACAAATTCTAACACAGATTCTGAAAACATTACCAGTCCATGTGATGCACACGGATTTTCTGCTGCGAAAAGTTTGTAAAATGAGCTGGTATTCTTTTTAGTGTAGCAATCGTTGCGGTTTTTTTCCATCTTTTCGTTGATGTCTCGCAAGGAAAAGACACACATGGCAGATTTCAGAGAACCGTTATCTTTGTTTACTTTGCTGAAGAGTGCAAGAAGAACTTTGTCATCTGAGAGAGCATCTGTAGTTTGTCTCTGCTGAGCCATGCTCTCAGCCAGCTCTTCTCCTGGGGTAGTGACATAAGCAGAATGACAGTGGTCGTAGGCACCATCATCATCATCTTTGCAACCCAAGTCCATTTCAAAGTAGGAATAATAATGGGCATCATCTTTGCACAGACGCGCAATCAGTGTGCGGTTATTGACGGGCTGTTTCTCTTGCTGATTAAAAATAAAATAAACGTAATTTTTATCCTCAAAGACTGTCACAAATTGTTGTGTGCTTGATGAGTGATAAGCTGACTTAACAGCTGCTGAGTCCGTATACATTTCAAAAATGTCTTTTCCATCCCTTTCGTAGAGCTGCCGAGTGCTGATTATTATCCCATTGTCATTTGGTCCATTCCCTTTCCCAACAAACAGCACTCGGTCGTTATTCAAGGAAGTGATCAGTCCCACAGTTGATACATTCTCATCGTTGCTTGCTACAAAGGACTTTTCTCCACTACTGTCAACATAATACTTCTCATTGCTAATGTCTTCTAGATCTCTGATGGCACAGATTCCCTTAAAAAGGCTTCCACACACCACAATTGTTTTATCCACCTTGTTCAGCAACAACAGTTTGTTGTAATTGTCCGTCAGCACTGCCTCTTTACATTGATTTTCATCAATGGGAGGTGTGCACTTTTTGTTGTCCTTTCTTGGACCTGTTTCTACAGACCTTATTACATCCAGGTTTTCTGTAAGCTGATACAGAGCATTTACCACTCCCAAATAGATTATCCCAGTGTCATTATCCACTGTTAGATGATTTAGCTCTGTAGCACTCTGAAAAAATTTCAGTTCCTCATTTCTGGATAAGGTGACACAAAAACAGCTCAAAATGCCCAGTGTCCAGATCCATAAAGCCATTTCTATGTTAATACCTAAAAAGGGAAAGAAAAAAGAACATGAAACATTCTAAAAAACAAAATTTATACAAAAGGGTCTTTTTCTTTCATGATTTCAGACACAAATACGCTTATCCTTATGCATGTGCAGACATCATGAAGATTATGGAAAGCCTCAAATCCTGTTTACTGCCTAGCAATTTAATATGTTGGGGAAGGATTAAACAAGGTCATATGTTTAAACGATTATCATATAACCAATTAGATAATCAATTCTGTACTAAAGCAGAATGAGAAAAACAGACAATCTGAAACAACATAGAGTGCCAAGAAGTGGTAGTGCTTCTCCAGACATACTCTGTGAATTATTTATTGTTGAGTTTTTAAAAATAAGCTGGAGGATCCCAGGGTTTCAGGTAGCTCCTCCTTAATAAAATGGAGATAATTTACATAAACATTTTTGAGACATTTGGTGTTGCAGAACTGTTCCCACAAAGGAAAAACACCTTCCATTAAGTACAGGTGAGTCTGGATCTGGCTGCTGCTGCTTTTCAAGAAAGCGTTACACTAATCTTCCATCCATGCAGAGCTGGAAGGTGGTAGAGCCCTTAATGTGCAACATTGTCTCTGACTGCTGGTGTGCATTACAGTCCAACACTTCAGTACACTAGAGCACTGCAACTTAATAGTTTCAAATCTGTGTTAAGAACATCACTTCAGTTTGATGGGATTAAGATTCTGCAACATTTTGGTTTTTGTTTTTTTTTTTTTTTTTTTCAGAATTTTGACCTGGCTGTTTGGAAGTAGACAAAGAACAAAGACCTTCTGAAACTTGTAAGAAGTGCTGTAATTTTAACCTGAAAGGTGACATGAAGAGGCAAGTCCCAACAGGCTTCCTAAGCACAGAACGTTTTGTCAATGTTTTCTACAAGTGTTTAGCTCTGAGAGCAGAAAACAGAAGGTGGCATGCTTGGACACAATGATATTAAGGAGAAAAGATAAATACTGTTTGGAGGAAGTACTGAAAAACAAATATGATCCACAGTATTTGCATTTTCAAAGTTCGCTATATGACTCCATGGTCTGTCAAGGAAAGAACCTGTAAACCTGCAGGGACTTTTAAGTTAAATCTGAAAATATCTAGAACTGTGAACAGAAAGAAAAAACAAATAAACAAACAAACAAAACAAAAACAAAACCAAAAAAGACAAGAGAAACAAAATAATCTAACAGGCAAAAGCTTTGTAGGAGCAGGATAATAGCAGAGAATGCCAAAATGAGAGCTGAAAAAATAATAATAAAAAAATAATAAAGGAACCATGCTCCTGTGTCAGCTGTAACTTCTATTTTGGTAGCAGCAGTAAACTCTAGTGGGATGTAAAGAGAATTGCCTGAATCATCATTTATACTGGGTAATTAAGGTTAAACGTCAACAACCAGGCTGCAAAAGTTTGACCAGGGAGGGAAGGACTCCTGTGAGCACAAACATCTGCCAGCGTCCCAAACTACCCCAGTGTCACCAGAAATGCAGAAAGACAATTCCTGCCCTCCAGCCCTTCTGCATTTTGCCCCTCAAACAGAGAAAATGTGCATGTAATGGTGAGAACAGCTTTTCTAAAAGCAGAGTGATTCTAAATTCTAAAACCCCAAAAACCTACTAAATGTAATTCAGGAAAATAATGAAGACAGAACAAAAGGCTAACTTTAATCTTGTTTTGCTAAAGCTCTTACCATGTACCAAATCGAACAGCTAACTGTAAAATGAGGTCAAAGATGAGACAGCACATTACTGACAGCACAAGCCTGACTTCTAATGAGAGGTTGACCTCATATGACAGTGACCAAGAAAAGGCTAAGAATTATAACCTGTTCTTCAGACACATGACTTCAGCACATGCCTTGAAACGTGATGAAGTATTGGACCTCTCTACAACAACCTTAGACCCACTCTAAGGAATCCAGAAGAATTCTGATACTATTTGTCAGAAACTCTTCTTTTCTTCTTGCTCCCAAGGACCTCAATTTTTCAAACAAGCTTTGATCTCAACTTATATCTCCGTGGCTAAATGGTATGTCATAATGCATGTCATCTAGTTTCAAATATTTTCCCTTACAGTTATCTGCAATGAAATAAAAAAACAGCTTGACATACTACTGCAATGTTGTTTCATAGAAGTTTTATCATTCTACTATCTACTGCACAAGGATCAAACACCAAAGAACTCAGATTCATTTGTTCCTGCTTTTCTCACAAAGCAATTATTGCCAGATTATTATCATCTCTGCTCTCAGTCAAAAATGCCATAAATAGCTCTCCTTATAAAATATGCCTCAAATGAATGGAAAGTAATTTATTGTACCTTAATTTCTGTACTCGGTTCACTTCCGTATCCATTTATTTCAGTGAATTACAAAAGCATTCTTTCTATCCGTGGCACTCAGTCTCTGACACAGAGGCTGCACTTGCAGTACACCTGCCTTCGTCCCACACACAGAGCAAAGAGCCTTTCTGGCATAAGGAAAAGTACATTTTGCACCCCTAAACCAGACTCTTACAGAAGTAATTCGATTCGCTGTACAAAAAACGGGTAATGCTTCCTCCCTACTATATGCAGTCTTGTTTACTTACCAAATTTTTGGCTTAAATTATTCAGAACTACATGCCTTCTCCACTAATTCTTACCTTTTTTTTTGGCACTTACTCCCTGCCATCGTGGTCTCATGCCAAACACGATCAGACTATCTCAGACCTCCATGCAAGGTAACAGTTCTTCATTCTCCATACCTATTGGTTTCATTTTCCCCTTCCTCCCCCTTCCAAGCAAACAGTAAACAAAAATTAAATATGCTATGGAAAAGATCCAGAATTAAATTCAATCAAATACCAGGCTTAAGGAAAGACAAAAGCAAACAAAATGAAATGAGATGCACTACAACTACAGCTCATTCTCACCTGATCTTAACCTTACTGGGGAGTAGCAGCTGGAGGAATCCTGCTACGGACAGCTGTTGTGGTAGGACCTACAGGGCTGCTATTAACACAGATGCCCTACTGAGTTAGGTGCTATGGAAATGTATCAAGGAACAGTTTCCTGCTGGGAAAAACTTCTGTTTTAAATGAACAAGTCATGAAAATGCAAGAGAAAATGACTATAAAGCCCAGACTGGAGCATGGAATTGGAGATGTTCAGCACAGTAAATGTATTTCCAATGGCTTCGCCACAAACTTTAATCACACGCAGGCCTGTGTGGCTTACTCAAAGTCATGCCCTGGTCCTGAGAGCTGACATACACCCTCTGACCTCAGTTTGCACTCAGTTTTAAGCCCTCGGCAGTCCCAGGATGAAAGAAGCCCAACAGAGCAGCTGATCACATATTTTTTTCTCTCAAAGTCTTGGCTCCATCCTGCCTCTTGGTCCCTGTGCCCTGTGATATCATTAGAATCATCTTTATCACTGTCTCATCAAGATTATCTGAATTGCAATGTCATTTCCTTTTTGGATCACTCTTTTTATCATTGCCTTCCCTAGCCCTTCCCCATCTCAAAACATACTCCTCTTCTGATTCATATATCTTACAGATAACTGAACGCGATTTCAATGAATATCCTAAAAGGATGGTAGCAATAATAAATGCACCCCAAAAGCAGAAAAAAATATTTAAAAAAATGTGTGTGTTAATTAAAAAGAAAGTGTGGACACGGAACCCCTCCCCGGTCTCTCAGACTCAAGAGGTGACAAGGGAAGTGGATGGCAGCAACCAAGTACTTTAAAAGAAACCCACTGAAAAAAAGCATCTTGCCACTTAAAAGAAATTCAAAACTCTAGAAATTAAGTGCAAGAAACTCACAGCACCCGAGAGAACACTTCATACAGGGGAAGTGCCATCAAGTGACACCGTGTTGCAATGACACAGCTACCGGCGCTCTGCCCCACTGCTAGATCAGTTTTAATTTAAGTACCCATAATTTTATGTTAGAACCTTAAGTAACAGCCAATTGTTCAAAAGGCATGCAGAAAAAAAGAGCATCTATAATCTGCCGGTGCAAAGTGAATTTCAAATTGACTTCACAGTATTACAAATACCCTCAAGAATTAACGCTGGCAACAGCTGACAAGGATGTGGCAGGTGTTTTCCTCCTTCACTGCACAATCCTCTGCTGTACCTGTATATGGGAACCTTCAGTTTTTCAGCCATCCCCAGTCATTCTTCTCTAGCCTTCAATATAACTTTGGCTTTACGTTACTTAATTTTCTTACATTCATTTCAGCTGAAGTGAAAGAATACCAAATTTTGCCTGAAATAAAAATAACTGAGAGCTAAAACAAGTGTTATTCCCAAAAACAGCAGACAAGAAAGTCTTCAGCAAAGGAGTAATCTAACCAGTTTAGCTTCTGTGGTGTTTTTGCAGAGTTGTTCTTCACTAACCATATATTAATACATACACTGAATTAAACTCTGTCACTTCATCCCAAGTTTTGTTACTTGAAATTCTGGGTCTAGAGACAAAAGCTTCTGCCAAGAGAGATAGATACTGATATGCTCTAACAGTAAGCGATACAGAGAACTGTGGTTCTCTCTGTCATCTTTGCTCTAATCAAAGAGACTACAAAAGATCCAGAGATTCTAAAACTGAAAAAAAAAAAAAAAATTGTCAATGGTCCAAAGACCCAAAACCTGCAACACAATAAAGGTAAAAATCCAAAGAATGCATACAAATGGCATAGATATTTGGTGGAAGAGGAACGAAAAGAAATTTCTCCTTCATTTTGAGTAACTTTGCTTTTAGCTTCAAACAGGTTTTCAACAGATCTGTAAGAATTTGGCTTTCATTTTTAAGCTCCAGAAACTGGAGAATGAGTGTTAAGCAGGGGATGAGCAAATTTTCAGTTTGGATTTCAAAGCTTCTACTTCTGTGGGAACTGTAGGTAAATGTGAGCACTTCCTCCCCAGCTACAACTTCTATTACTGTTTCCTAAAACAAATGAATGATGGAGCTTGCTGGTTCAGAAAAGGAATCACCTGGGAAAATACTCTGCAGGATTCAAACTCATTTCCTAAGAGCACGGCCACATGCTGGAAAGGCTTTGGAGAGAGAGCGACTTCCTTTGTAGACTATGGCATAGCTCCAAAATGGGTTGAGTAGAAGCACCGAGAAGAGCAATCCCTGTGCTGGGTGTCCATCCCTTCAGTTGTGACACTTTGCTGTTAGCAGATGGGACCTGTAGGTCAGTGAGCAGCAGGAGGTCACTTTGCAGAGAATGAAAAACCAACATCCATTTCATTAGAAGTTGTGATAGCCTGTAGTGCTCAAACATAAAAGGAGTAATTTTCCTTTTCTTGCACTGCTCCTCAAAACACAATTTGCTAAGATACAGGGTGTCCTTGTATGGGATAAACCATCTGTCCTGGTTTTGTTAAAAGCAAGTTTCTCTTTTAGTGAATTTGCCTGTCAGCTAAAGCCTTCATGTTAGCTGCATTTTCCTGGAGAACCCAACACATGTTTTGGTTAAACCTAGCAATGGAATGCAAACTTATTGATAAGCATGGATGGACATCTCGCGAGAGGGGCAACGAGAAAACTGATGACCGAGAGACTGACCAACGGTGTATAACATTCCATTCACGTGAATACTTCATATAAAAGTGGGAGATCACGAGGATCTCGTCCCTTTTTTCCCTTTTTGCCCTTTTTTTCCTTTTTTTCCTCATGGCTGACATTAGGAGAGGACCTTGCTGGTCGTCCCTGCGAACTGAGGCCTAGCGAGAGACTGAATCCAGCTCCGGTTGGCTACAGAGTCTAATCCAGGACTTTGGGTGCTGGCTCTGCAGTTGCTGAGGCTTACAAGATTGGTTTTGTATATTTTGTATTATTTTCTCTATTCTTATTAGTAGCATTAGTAAAACATCTTTAACTTTTCCAACTCTCTTCTCTCTGTCCTTCTTTCCCTCCCGATCGCCTGTCCTGAGTGGGAAGGGGGGAGAGGGAGGGGCAAAAGGGGGAAGTGGGGGGGAGAGGAGGTGAACAATACATCTGCCAGGGTTTGATTGTCACCCCGCAATCTTAACCCTCGACACCATCCCATCTGGTCAAACTGCTGGAAAAGTGGCAAAAAATGGACAAATACTTATAATATAGATTCTACTCCTGATGTGAAAGACAAAAGTTTTGCTTGCTTTCAGAAGGCAAATTCTCAGTTGTTTTTCTTAAATATTTTAAGCAATTTTCAATAATATAAGGGGTTTTTTTAACATGTAATCATAGACGTGTAATGTTGATGTGGATCTTCTTTTACAAGAATCCGTTGGAAATCATGGATTTGCCAAAGAAATACCGAATGTTACGCCCTCACTCTCTGCACATTCTGCGGGTGTTTTTCTGCAAACCCTAGGTAAAAAAAAATATGGAAGACACATGGAAGTTCAAACCCAAGTTACCAAAAACCAGGGTTTCCTATACCGTGGTTTCATCCGGCAATAATGAGCTGTAGCTGTACTCTGCGGCCCAAAGAGGAGCAAACCTGTTGTTCCCGCCTGCAGCATCAGCAGAGGCCAGCGGTGGCTGGGAGAGGAGAGTGCACAGGACGATCCCCCGGGAACAGGGCACAGGGAAGAAGATCCTCACATCACTCTGGAGACTCTCATCTTTCAGAAGACCTGAGGTATCAGCAGCAGCTCTTGCAAATAGAGCTCAGATAACTCACTCCCTGAGAGAGCCCATTAACTGGAGCGGATGCTGAGGCATCCCCGAGCCCGGCCAGCTGGGAGTTGAAGGGCAAAGGGACAGGTTGAAAGGATGAACCAGTGTGGTACACACAAGGCCACCCAAATAGGATTTAAGGACTTTTCTTGAGCTTTACCTACAAGGTCATCCCTGTGAAGGTTCCCACAATGGCAGAAGATAAATTTTGAGAATCTGTACCAGTCGTGTTTCCAAAGATCACCTAACCCGCCACCTTCCTTGTGTCTCCCAGTCTCCAAGTGGGGAAGGAGGGGATGAAACAGGGAATCTAATCCAGCCACAGTATCTTTTGCAACTACAGTAAAACAGTATTGTCGCATACAAACAGTCCAGCAACACACATAGAAATGTCTTCCTGTCCCAACACAGAAATGGTTTCTCCATTGTAACTGAAATTCTCCATTGTAACTGAATTAAAAGCTGCGGAGCACAACTGCTTTCCACAGTAGGTCCTGTACCCACCAGCATCCCAGTGTCTCCCCACCAAGGACTCTTACAGACTTGGTGCAACATTGGTAGGGTTGAATCAAAAGTTTAAGTGAGGTAAACAGCTAGCAAATTCAGAGTTCAGGTTAATAATTATGTCATTAGCTTCAAGCTAAATTAATAACACTATGAGTAATCTGAATCAAAACCTTTCATCTGTGCACATCTGAACCCCAAAGTATTTAATATTCTGATCTAGATCCAAATTCAGAGCAAGAAGGAGCAACACGAGTCTTAATTTTTCAACTAGGAGTTGCTCAAAAGAGCATTAACAACAGGTAATAAGACTCAGAAAATGCATACTTATGGATTTTGCAATCCCACTCAAGAATTTGCAATAATGTGCTGTCTCTGCAACATCAGCAGGTAAACAAAAAAGAAGAGCAGAGCTTTGCAGATTTATATGAACTCTTAGAAGCAGAGCTGTGCTACACAAAGCTGAACTCTAATGAATTCCCTGGTTTATTACAGACAGACCTAGCAGTGTTTTGATTTTGAAAATCTTTTATACTATGAATTCTGCCAGTCCGATAGTTGTTTTCTTGCTGCTCTGTGGAATCAAAACAAAAATCTCTAAGTGAAAGTATCTTCATAGTAGCTTAAAAAAAAAGTCGATAAAAATAGCTGCTGTGGAAAGATGCCATTCCACAGCACTGGCTACCAGCAATTACAGAGTATAAACCACTTTGAGACACAGGTAGCCTGTGCCAGAAAGGTCTCTTCAAATCCCAGTTTTTATTACTGTAATGTTTGCTATGAAGACAAACAGTCATATTATCACTTCAAATCAGTCCAGCCCCACTGACGCAAGCAGGAGCACACATGGGGCAGGGGAAGCAGCTTGAGCAGATCTGTGTTCCTGGCCCACATCTCCCTTTCAGTTGGGGATTCTACATTCATCTCTCCATCTTTTTTGCATTCTCTCAGTAGAAATGAACTGCCCATTTTAACGAGGCCTTGCTTTCTCAGGGTTACAAAGATGTAGTTGATCTGCAAGAAAAGCAGCCGAGTGACGTGTTTAGTAGCAAGCAGCTGACTCGGCAGGAATCTGAACCCACAGAATCCCCTCTTTGACCTGCTTTGTGGTTTTGTTAAAAGCATGAGGTCACCAAAATAAAAAAATTCAGGTTTTTATTTTTCTTTTCCAACCTCATTGAGTGCTAAGCCAAATGATGCCCTAGCGACCAACATACAGCTGCATCAGTCTGCAGTCAGAACAGGGCTACAGGCCCCTTCAGACACTCCCAAAGTTGCTTACAGACACTTTTGCACTCCCTGATCCTGCAAATGGCCGAGTCTAATGTGACCCCCAGTGTAAATGCCCACCACAGTGTGTGAGCGGTGGGAGCTCTGTGGGGACACAAGTCTCTGCAGCCACTGCTGTGCGGGGCGGCCAGAGCAGCCCAGCAGAGAGCAGGAACCGGCCTACACGCGCCCACCAGCCCCACGCAAACCTGCATTATTTTACCCCTTCTGCAATTCAGGAAAACATTTTTTCTTTCTTTTAAGCTGTGGGACCAGCGGAAAATGAGAGAGAGCCTGTAGCATGGGAAGGAAAACTGAAGGAGCTAGGATGGCTTTAATTTGCTGGTTTTCCCTGCACTAATAAGGGTATTACGGCACAAGGAAAAAAATGCATTTATACTGATAGTAAAAGGAGTCTGTGTCACCAGCTCCACACTACAACAATGAATTGCTTGTTTTCAGTGCTAAGGTCATCTTCAAGGACTGTTTTTGGACTTCCCCTGGAAGACACAAGAAAGGAGGCGGATTTTTTTCCAGTGTAGGGGAATCTGAGCATGACCATGTGGAAACAACACAAACTATTCTGGCCCTTTCCTTGCCAGAACCAGCTCTCCCTTGCAATTAACCATTAATCACACGCACAAAAAATAATCAAATCAAAAGGACAACATTTCCAGTATGTGTGAAGCTTCACTTTCCCTACAAATTGCACAAACGGGACTTGAGAGGTCACAGGCAGGCGATCCATCTCGGCCTGCCCTCCTCCTCAAAACAGAAGCACCAAATCACACTCTGGCGTTCAGCGCAGCCGCAGCCTTTTCCAGCAGCACCAGCCCGTGTCAGCAGCAGCAGCTCAAGCCTGCACGTTCCCTTTGCTGGAAACAGCCAGGAATTTCCTTGCTGTGATATGGCTGCACAGGACTGCAAAGAGACTTTTGAAGCTAAGCAGCATTTTGGCATGAGGCAAAGCCATAATTTTTTTTTTCCTTCCTGTTACATTCAATGGTATGGGACTTAATAGAAGAATCATGTATATGCAACAATAATAAGGTTGTATGAAATTTATCCCATGAATCAACGGGATAAATAAATTTTAACCCATAAATCAATGAAAAAAAATATGGTGAGTAAAAAAAAGCGCTGTGAAACAAAATCTGTTCTCCCTACTTCTAACCCTAGCTTGATGATGTTTGCTGCATAATTCCCTGTCTCATCATATTTATTATTCTTCTATTTCTCCTGATTTTCTTTTCCCATTTAGGTTTAACACTTTCTTGTCCTCTTCATTTCAATGTAGTTATCTGGCTACGCCAGTGATTTATCCAGAACTTGTGAGAGGAGGGACAGAAGCTCTATGAAAACGGAAAGCTGTCAGCCACACTAAATGGAGTACTACAACATATATTGTACTTAGGCAGCTGATCATGAAAGCCACAAAGAGAGACAGGCAGAGGAGGATGAGGAAAATTCTTGAAATGGAAAGTTTATTGAATGTTGGGAGCCAAGAAACACATAGCTGAGGAATGGAGAATTTTCTGGCTTCTGCTGCTGGAGATAAATTACAAGGGTTTGCCTGGTTCGTCTTTCTTGAAATTCTTTAAACTTTCATTTAGACCATATGTATGTCCATGTCGGTGTTGCTCATTTTGATTGCTCTGAGATTAATGTAGGGTTTTTTTGATCTCTCCTCTTCAAATTAATGTTCATGACAGTTTTTAGAACACCCTTTTATTTTTCCTCCCTTACACATCTTTTCACGTCTTCTTACAGCTCCTCCCCCCACCTTCTTCTCTTCTCATGTACAGCCTCTAAGTTTTCCTCTCCTCTGGGTGTTGCTACTACATCTTGAACACTCTAATGGGAAGTCTCTGGTGACAGAGTAGGAGGTAGAAGAAAAAAAGAACAAGAACCTCAGGTGATTTTCAGTCCTTGGTGAGGAGCTCAGACACACTGCCTTATTGACTTCCTGTCTCTTTTCAACCCTTACCTGGAAACACCTCTTTTGTTTCTTGACTGCTTTGTCCTTCTCTTTTGTTTCCTCCTGCTTTTTCAAAGAGAAGAAAAATGCAGCGAGACATAGCTAATTTTGTGGCTCATGCTGATTTTACGCGCTTAATGTTCACTGCAGCTTGGGGAGGAGGAGAGAACGTATGTGCAGAAGAGACATTACTGGGTGAACTGGTGTCCTGCTGCAGGGAGCCAAGGAGGGGCAGCGGCACCTCATGCAGGTGAAGCAACCCCAGCAGAAACAACAAACTGGGGGGGCTGCTTCTGTCACAGACAGGTAACCCCTGCAGCTGCAAGGGGAGCAGGAGAAGATGGACACATGACAACAGGGCAGAAAGACTACAGAGAAGTTTATCCAGAAAGGGCATGTAGTAAATATTTGGAAAGGCTTTTAAGGTAGTGGGAAGATGAGTGAAACAGAATCCACAAGAAAGAAGGCTTGCAGAAAATTGAACATGCTAAAATAAACACCATGCACAGTATAAAGGGTTAAGCACCAGAGATGCAAACAGATATAGAACAGGCTGTGTGTTACCAAGTCACATTTGATTGTGCTTATTCATTTATCCATCGTGGCTTTGGGCTACCACAGGCGAGAAAAGACAAAACAGAACTGCAGCATTTTGACTTGTGTTTACCTTTTTCCTTTTCTTTTTTTTTTTTTCCTTAAATAAACCCAAGAGGCTTACCTAAATGAATGGAGTGTCTCCGGCTCTAACAGAGCAGCGCTGGTTCGCACTGATCGAATCTTCCTGGACAGACACTGTGTGCACCTCTTCTATGTTTCTATTCATTACATTTCACTCCAAATTTATATAGCCAGTTAACCAGTAATTTGCATGGACCTGACAGCAGCACCTTCCTGTGCCTGGCTATTTAAAGGCCTGTCGGCAAAAGCATTATAAAACCCTCTTTTTATGGATGCATAACACAGTCATAAAATGTGTTTTCCTAGCTTCAGAACTGCCCAACATGATTTCATCTCCAGAAGCACTTTATTTCAAAAAAGGAGCACAATACAATGCGTGATGAAAATATAATACATGACCAGCCATTTCACACCAGTCCCTGCCTAAGCCCTCCAAAACAGAGGTCTGTCCTTTAAAATTGGAAGTCCTCAGCCATACTAAACACAGCACTACAATATCTGCAGAGCAGCTCTAATGTGTGTGGAACAAATATGAATAAAACCAGACAGTTTGTGCAGGTGGGCCGAGGACCCACTCCAGCTGAACCTGCCAACCAGGCCAGAAATTGTTCATGGCCTGGGCTGAGGGCTCTAACAGTATTTAGAATCATAGAATAGTTTGGGTTGGAAGGGACCTTCAAAGGTCATCTAGTCCAATCCGCTGCCATAGGCAAGGTCATCTTTCATTAGACCAGGTTGCTCAAAGTCCCATCCAAGCTGGCCTTGAACACTTCCAATGATGGGACATCCACAACCTCCCTGGGCAACCTCTTCCAGGGTGTCACCACACTCATCATAAATAATTTCTTTCTTATGTCCAATCTAAACCAACTCTCAGTTTAAAACATTTACCCCTTGTCCTGTCACTACAGGCCTTGGTAAAAAGTCTTTTTTATAAGCCCCCTTTAAGTACTGAACAGGACTCCCCTCTGCAGGCTGCAATTTTTGGTTGGAAATGCTGCTGTGCTGTAAGTGCATATATATATGTATGGTCTTTACCCCTCTGCTCTGAAAAGCCCATAGGCCTAAGTCCCAGATTTACAGTTTTCTCCTGTCTCCTCAAAGGCTTTCAAGAACCACAAGTCATGCTCCTAAAGATCAGAGAATGCAATTTGAGATACATGCAAGTAAATAGCAACAGACAAGCAGACCGGCCCTTGCAGTCCTACCAAAAACAACCCATGGTTTGGGGGATTTATGCATCTGCCTGTTAATTTTACAATCAAACAATTCTTCAATTGTATTTTAGCCTAAAACAACTGCAAGATTCAGAAATTAAACACACACAAAAAAAGAGGGGGAGGTGGGGCAGGAGGTGGGTGGGAGAACACTGTGCTGTGAATAAAGCATCTGGTTTCAGTTTCTAAACACCCAAAGTTGACTCTTCCTAAAAGCTGGTAACTCTAAACCCTCTCGGTCCTTGATTGATGAGATGGGCTAACCACACTCAAATAAAGGAACAGCATTTTTCATGCTTCTGGCAGCACAGTGCACCTTTAAATTACTGGTTAAATAAGTGCTGCCAAGGTATCTCTATGAAAAAACACAGGCCAGAAGATGCAAACCCATGGGTAAAGCCATGCAAACGTTTACTACTTTCTAACCAGAGAAGCGGCAGGACAGGCTGGACACATCATTTGCCTCACACAAAGTCCTGCCTATGGTGACTCCATTTCTCAGCCCCACTTCATTTTGATGTTTGAATAAACACAAAGGTACGCCCCACAAAACAGCCAATGCTAACAAATGGAAAAGAGGTCTCCACCAGAACTATGGGCTTCCCGCAGACCTGATATAAATGGCAGGTGTGGTCCTGGTGATGAGACCGAGACCACCTGCTCCCCATTGCTGTAGCCTCTGCTGCCACAGAGCATGGTTGAATTCTGGTTGTCACATCTTTTTTCTGCGTGTTTGTGGCAGGACAGAAAGGCCACTGTGAGACTGCTCAGCAGCTGGGGGGAACATTTTTCTTCTCACTGGTAAGCACATTTGGACACATGAGTTAGTAAAGCCACAAGGGCCAGCTACACTATACGACTGCAAACAGAGAGCAGCGTAAATCCTCCTCCTTGCATGACCAGTTTCATCCCACAACCCTATTCAGGCACCCTCCAAAGACTTCTGTTGGGCAGCTTTCGTCATGTATCTTCCGAGCTCTTAGGCTAAATGTTTCTTTTCTGGCACTCACTGATGTGGTTAAAAGGTCTAATCCAAGTATATTTTACAATGTTTGCTTTGTATGTGGGGTACTTCAGTCTATATATATATTTCAAATTTGAATTTACAGTGGCTGCTCTATTTAGAATTTTTTTATAGTAGATAAACTCTAAATTCAAACACAGCCTGCAACCTTTCTAATGGAGAATAAACATCTAGGAAAGTCTTCCAACATGATCATCACGCATAAACACTTTCCTTTAGCTGTTTGAAAGCAAATAAGTTGAAAATTTATAGGGCTACATTAAAACATTAAGTTTATAGCACTGATGTGTATGGATAATAGGAAATATGCCTCCAAGTATGACATCATTGAAAACAGAACCTACATTCCCTTGCAAAGCAACTGAAGAACAGTCAGAATTATACTGTTTAATATATATATATTTTGAAGTATTGATTTGGATAGTATTATTTCCAAATAACAAGATAGCACAGCTCAGTTATTTCAGGAGCACTTAAGATTTTACATACAGTGCATAAGAAAAGAACAAACTATTATTGCAATAGCCAAAGACTGCAACTTTTTCTTCAGGCTGTGTATTTAATGAGTGAAGTCCTATAGACTTCATAAAAAAGGCAAAATTTTATGGGCTAGTTTACTGTGTAAAATATTCTCCCTAATCCTTGTAAAAATATGCTTCATGCTAATCCTTCTGCCTGAAAGCATTTTTGCAGACAACTTTGAACATTTCTATCACATTTTATTAGCTTTAAGCTGATCTAATTCCTCTAATTTTCATCAGGCTTATTAGGATCTGTCTAGATATCAGATTTGTAGAGTTGATCTGGTTTTATACAAAATCCTCAAACTGCTACATTTTCATTTTCCAAGCAGACGTCATCTTCACCTTGTATAATATAGTAGTAAGTACCTTCTTGGCCTTTAATTAATTAGAAGCAATGACCTATGCATCAGGTAATAATGGCATCCAATTAGTGGAAATGTATGATGCTTACAAAGTATTATCAGTCACACCATAGTAGAGAGATATTTGCTCGTTCCTGCTGCACACCCTGGATGAGAGGTACCAGCAATCTGTAGCCATGACGGAGTGTTACACAAATCTAAAAATTCCTACCCCTTGGCCTGGTCTTTTCAGTGTGAATTTCTAAAGATATTCAGATGCTAATATTCTGTGCATTTATGACTGCCATCAGAAATGTCGTATCTCCAAGCTTTCAGTATACCCGCCACTGAGCTCATGGCAGGAAGATAAACGTGGAGGTTTTTTAAACATGCGAGGCTGGAACCTGCTGGGCACAGGAAGGCTTTGAAGCATTGGAAACTCCCCTGTGGAGGAGTTTTCCCTTCCAAAACAGAGACGGAAATCCATCCTGGTGGCCAGAAATCCCATTTCCACACCCGGAAATCGCAGTATGACTGAGTCACAACAAGAGACAAATTACTGACAGGTTTTAGCTGCAGGCACACAGAACCTGTGGAGTCACATCAGAGGAAGCTTCACTCCAAGACATCAATGACTTGTATGTCCTACAATGTTTTGCAAATGATTTTTTTAGTACAATCTGCCACCAAATAAATACGCACCGTCTTTCACAGAAAACAGCAGGAGTTGCACATGTGTATCCAAGCACAACTTTCTCTCACTAGCCTTCTTATACTACTGAAACAATGACATAAAGAAAAGCCAGTAAGAAGCTCAAATTCACTATTCTCCATTTGTTTGATGGAAGAAGAGCAGGTCTGAACTGTGACTGACATTACAGAGATATTCAGAAATTAGTTACTTGAACTACTGAAATGTGAGGATGTCTGAGATGATGAAGATTGTTCTTTGAGTATCTCTGAAATCCATGTTCGCTTGCTCTGAGAGTGCAAGGAGTTGTAACTCACCAAGGCTTTGTCTCCAGAGTAGTTCTGTTATCAGCATCTGTAAAAAGCCAGAGCTCATTCGGGCTGAGCACAATGCCATTTGATACAGTTCACGGGATTGGTAAGTGAACTCCAAGAAAGGTGGCACAGAAAAGGGTTGGTGCTGAAAGATGGAACAAAGCCGGACAAGAGGCCTGAGCAAGGAGGCTGCTCCACCATGAAGCTGAGCAAGGTAAAACCTCAGTGTTTCAGTTCCCAGGCTGCAACACTGGGTACAATGTCTTTATCTGTTTGCAAAGCGCGTGTGGCACACAGGTGAAAAACACTTTATATAAATGAGTACTCATGGCAAGATTCAAAAAAAACCAATACAAGCATCCAGACATCTCCAGCACATCGGTAAAATTAGCTGGAGTATTGGACTTTCCTTAAAGTTTCGGGTAAACTTTTTCAGGCAGAAAACGGATACGCATTTCAGACAGAAATGTGTGCCTCCATCTAGTTTTCCAGTCAGAGTGCCTATGAAGGACAGTCATTGAGCTCTCACTGGTTCCTGCTCACAGCAGCCAAGGGAAGGCCTGAAGTCCAGCACCGTCCCACAGCTCTGCCAGCTCATGCTCAGGAGGATGGAGCCAGGACTCTGCCGCTCTCTCTGGTCTCCACTGCCACCGTGCTTGCTACACGGTAATATGGTGGGCAGGATTTCCATGCAGGCAAAGCAAGGGTAATACATTTTCAGCGAAAGTCTCCTGGCCTCGGGTATAACAATACACGGCCATTAAAAAATGGTAAGCAAGAGCCCTACTGCCGTGCATTTAGAAAGAGCTACGGTTGTGCAGTAGGGAAACTGTTGTGCAAATTATTCCACGTTGCCCAGTATATGTCCAGCCACCCTACTCTTTGATTTTTGTGAAAGCACTAAACGGACTTCAGGGAAAAAAAAGACAACACATTTTTAGTCCCAGTATTCACAGATTTGCACTGCTTTTCCTATGGTATGATATCTAGCAGGCTGTAAAAGTGCAGTCAGGTGAGCACGCTTATTTAGCTTTCAACTTTACCTATACTTATTTGTCTCATTTGGTTTTTAAATAGGGTTTTCAAATAAGGCACTTAAATACTTTTAAGTCAATACTTAACATTTAGATTTGTTTAGACTGAGTATAAATATTAATTTAGACATAGTTAGGTTTATGCCAAATACAAGTATTCAGCTAAATTGATATAATCATTCAGCAACGTTAAACCAACCTGGGAATTCAAACAAGCCTTTGAAAAGCAAAAGCACTAACAGTGCACAAAGATTTGAAGAAAGAATGAAACGAGAAGACGGTGAGAAGTCATTTACTTTTTAGGTCTCCTGAGAAACTGGTCAACCTCTGGGACATCCCCCCCCTCCCAGTACAACCACCCAGATGACACAGCTATAGGGAAACTACCTCCCAAGTGGAATGGGGATAAGAATCGCCTGTGTTGGGTGCATTTGTTATTTCTTTGAAATAATTGATCCCTGACACTAAAGATAGTAACACTATCTAGTAGTAACACTACTAGTAACGCTGGTGGGATTCAAATACTGCAGACATTAATGAAGCCTCTCACTTTCTGGCAATGGATTTAAACTGTCTCCCACGGCACAGTGCATTCAGCAAGGGAGGCAGTGGTTTGGTATTAAAGCACTGCAGAAGTTCAAACT
This sequence comes from Patagioenas fasciata, assembly GCF_037038585.1. Lineage (NCBI taxonomy): Eukaryota > Metazoa > Chordata > Aves > Columbiformes > Columbidae > Patagioenas > Patagioenas fasciata. The sequence continues at coordinate 193,523,541 of NC_092520.1, read as the reverse complement.
GAGGAGGTTATAGTTCAAAGAGCAAATCAAGGTCACCTTGCCCAGTCTCACCAGTATGTAAAGCGTGCTCAGCACCATGGGAAGAGCTGCGGGAGGGGGCTGGATCCCGACCTCCATACACAAAAGAAATAAAAGCAAGACAATTACACCACTGATTTCAGAAGCCACATTTCCATCTGAGTATATCTGGAAAAAATGCACCAGCTCCATTAGGTGATTAGACAAACATCTTCCCCCTCAAAAATAGCTCTGCTCAGCAGGACCGTTGTTTGCTAATTTGAAAATGTTCCTCAACTTGTAGTGTCTTTCTCACATCCTTCCAGTCTAGGTCAAATCCTGAGAATAAGTTTAAGGACTGCTGACAAAGCAGTTTGCCATGTTTTGTGTTAGACAACTGATATCAGTGTATCAGGCACCTGAAACACCATGGTCTCAATCCAACAGCTGCAGGAGGGGTCCCTCTGCACCACAAGCACGGTTAACAGAGCCTGAGGAAGTGCACTGGGTATCTTGCTAATGACACAAATGTAAATCTTTACTAAGGTTTGTATTAGCCTTTAAACAGCAGTGTGACAGGAAACAAACAAAATGCAAAACACACCGAACAAAAACAAACAAACAAACCCCACAAAACCAACCAACAACAACAACAAAAAAATAAAACCACTTGGAAGAGAGAACCACCTTTTTTCTAGAAGAAACAATGGTACTTCTCCCCTCCAGCAACATGTCAGTATGTGATGGCCATAAACTTTTCCTAGATGCCTATGGAGAAACCTCATTTCCAGTACAAGCCAGGCCTCTCTCTTTCACGCTGTTATATACATTCTGGAGTACTATAACAATACTCATATACAACTCCTACAGTGGTCTAGGTAGCCTGACCGGGATCAGTACTTTCATTAATAATACTTTGTTTAAACTTACTGGAACTGCTGGTTGATTTATGAAGTCCTTCGCAAGCTTCAGAGTGATTTGCACAAAACCATTAAGATCTGCACATAGGAACTGCTTCACCCAGCCCTGAATGAGTCGGGTGACACAGTACCTATTGTCCTAGCATCACCAACCCTACCCAACACCTTTTGACATACGACCTTGTCCAATTAAATAAACAGAGCAATTTAGATAGGCAGAAGGTAATTATTAGGGCTGGATGGTGGCCAGTTCACTGACGTAGGAGCACCATTCTTCGGAAGGAGCTTTATGTTGTTTAGCAAAGTTTGATGACTGGAAGTTTTCAGAAGCTTTGCACTGTACTGCATCCAGCGATGAAACATCCAAGTGTTTGGTGCTCCCTTCATACAACAGTGGGTGACAGTCATGAGGTCTCGAGCAAAGCTGATCCTTTCAAAAAGATGTTTGGAATTAAATGGCTTTGTAACCTGTCTCTTTTTAGCCCTAATTGCCTATATCTTAACTGGACCCTATTTATTTGAACAAAGAAAAGGTAAATAAGGAATCAGGAAAGCAGGAAGAAAGAGGACAGTGAATAACAGTGAGAGATAACTTAGAAATAAGTCACCTCCTAATGGCTCCACAATAATTACTATAAAAACTAACACTTCTGCATGTTAAAGCCTTAATGCCAGAGTCCAGTAACAGCAGAGGGAAGAAAAAGATCTTAGCTCTTCTGTGTGGAGCTGGATACTCAAAGATATTTCCTTTTTGTGTATTTAAACTCATCTTTTCTGCATAGACGCAAGATCTATGTCATGTTCATTTCCCAATGAGACATGTTCTCAAGCAAGCCTGTGCCAGCACTCCACCGTGCCACCCACCCACAGGACTTCAGCATGAAAAATCTCTGGCCTCTTCCAGAGGGAACAGGATGAAGCAAGAAAGAATGAAATATCTGTAAGGGCCTCATCCTCTCTGAGCATCTTTTCAAATTCCAGCCACCAGTTGGCCCTACACTGAGCTTTTTGTTCCTGGCATGTCCAAAGGAGGTTTGAGTATTAGTTTAACCAACTGGTCAGTCACTCTTCAAAAGCCTTTTTAGCCTGCCTTATTGCATTGAAACTTTTGCATTCAACCTGCTGGAGTTAAAAATCGCTTCTAATTTTCTTTATTTGGACAGGATGCCAGCTTTTTAGAATCATGGAATGGCTTGGATTAGAAGGGACCTTCAAAGACCACCTAGTCCAGCCCCCTTGCCATGGGCAGGGACATCTTTCACTTGATCAGGTTGTTCAAAGCCCCATCCAACCTGACCTAGGACACTTCAAGCGATGGGGCAGCTACAGCTTCTCTGGGCAGCCTGTTGCAGTGTTTCACCACTCACAGAAAAAGAGTTTCTTCATACGTCCAATCTAAATTTACCCTCTTTCAGTTTCAAACTGTTATGCCTTGTCCTGTCCCTACTAGCCTTGGTAAAAAGTCCATAAGCCCCCACTGCATATTGAAAGGCCATAATAAGGGCTCCCTGGAGCCTTCTTCAGGCTGAAGAACCCCAATTCTCTCAGCATCTCTCCATAGGAGAGGTGTTCTATTCCTCTGACTATATTTATGGCCTTCTTCTGGACTTACTCCAACAAGTCCATGTCCTTCTGTCCTGAGGACCCCAGAGCTGGACAGAGTACCCTGGCTGGGGTGCACTGTGTATGATGTATGATCATATGTATGATCCTTATTTCCAGTAGCCTCCCCGACCCACACCACAGATACTGCACCTGTCGCTCCCACCCTGACCATTGAAAGAACCACTAACTCACCCAGAGCTACCAGTCTTCCAGTTGCCTCCAAGAGTTTAACCCCTCCCGGCCCCCCTAACCACCTTCCTCCTTATACACTGAACACAAATATGCGAGATATTTAATTTTTGCAGCTCATGCTGGAAATTAAAAATAATAACTAATAAATACCATAGAAAAGATGGAAGATGCTGTAAGGACACCACGCCTGTCCCGCAGCCTGGCTTCAGCTGGGCGCTGGCCTTCGCTCTGGCCTTGGGTGACGCAGCTTCAGACAACCACTATTTTTACATCACTATCAGGTACAGGGGCCCCATTGAGGTTCAGAACAGACAGACACAGCCCAATGCTGAGGTGTGCAGTCTGCACTAACTTGCTTGTGACTGACAAGCAACTGCCACATCCCTTGTCCCCACCAAAACACCCCTCGGCACGTGCCTTCCCCAAACGCATGTTCACTTTACAAGTCATTTAATAACACCCCGGTGTAAATGAACAGCTGCCACAAGCAAGTACCCAGCTCTGACTTTTGAAATGATTTTGGTAAACCTCTTTTTCCCTGCTCAGGTATGGTTTGGACTAATTAGAGAGAAGTTTCTTGTTCAAACGAGCAGCCCTTCCCCGTCCATTGTCACACCTCAACAAGAATGGTATTTATGTGATATAGGTACTATTAAGATTAGAAATTCCATCCAATTAAACACCAATACAAGAGGAAAATTATCCTTTTAACAGATTACTAACAGCACACTGGTTTCTGTTGTCCACATGGCATCTTGAAAATTGACTGGCTGTGTGGAGCTCAACATTTTATACTACATCAGTGCAGAAACGAAGCAGAATTAGGAAACAATTATTGATAAGCATGCAACTGTGGCACAATAAAAGCCCCACGGGTAAGACCAATCTAAGGAGAAAGAAATGAAAAAAAACAGCTTTCACTTTTTTTTTCCTCCTTCTTGTTTGCACAGTTGGAAATCCATTCCCTGCTGTTTCATATTTCCTATACTGATTAAAAGTGTTACCTACTGCATTATTCTCTTCAAGGCCTGGATTTGCTGGGTGAAAGCATCATTAGAAACAGGGCTGAGGTAGGGAAACAGGGGTGAATTGAAGAATTCTTTCACTACATGAGCAGCAAAATGTATTTTCCCAATAATGGTTTATACACAGAAGAAATTGCTTTTCCATATCAAAGTCAAGACACATTCAAATAATGAGTTAGTGCAAGAACCTCAAGGATAAGAAATTTACATTTTTAGGAAGAGACTTGTAACAAACAGTACTGGGTATTAGTCCCGGTCAGCACAAAAAAGTGGTATTCTGGGGAAGCTTCTGAAGATCTTTTTGCCCTCCTTTCTCTGCAGAGCCCTCCGGAACTGGCAGAATCAAGCACTGCATACCTCGAGACAGCTACACATCTCAGCACAGGAAAGGAATCAGAAGCCTCTTTGAGTTAAACCCCTCGCTTTCTCATCTGGGAGAAACTTTTCTATAAAGCATCAATAGTCTCACCATTATTCTAATAATTGTGTTTTAGGGGTGAAAGGAGGAGGCTGGTTCTCTAACATGTTGTTTCTGCCTAGCAGGGGTAAGCAGTAAATAACTGTGCCATTAGCTTGCTCAAAAAAATATAAACAATCCTATTTTAATAAGAATGGCAAAGGAAAAGAAATACACTGGATTCAATTAATGCTGATGCTAAAAGTTTTAGTAGGAAGTCAGCACTTCTTAAAACTTTGTCCATGCTGAGATTCCATAAGCTCCCCTTTGTCTCATCCTGTTTACATTATGCATTCTGGCAGAGTGCTGACCCACATAACCTCCACATTTTCATCTTAGACTTACAGTTAAAAAATAGGGCTCAGGTATAACACTTTTTACTTACGGCACCCCTGTCAACTGCACTTGGAGTTCAGGGTTTGTCTAGAACCACATCACCACCAATAAATTCTTTTTTTAACATTAAGTTTTCTAAAGCCTTATCTCAATGAAATCTGGGGAATGAGATTCTTCCAAAATGCAGGAATACGCTTTTTCAGTCCTGTTTTTAAAATATGAACTTTAAATAGACAAACAGGAAATTAAAATAACCCGTGAACTTTGTTCCTCTTTAGTTGAGTCTCTTAAAAAGTGCTGGGCTCTTTGGTCAGCATTTATAGGAATGTTATAACACCTCCTGAGTTGATGAAGTTCTACTCTATAAACTGGTTAAAGTATGTGGCATCACTTTTACTGCTTCTTTCAAAGAGGCATGTGTCATTTTACTTAATAATTTGCCTTAGAAGGAAATTGTCCAATTTATTCCACGTTAACGGTTGCATGTTGAAATAAGCCATTCTTAGTTCTATAACAAAAAAAAAAAAATAAAAGTAGCATTCCTAAGGTTTATTTGTCATACCAGGGTGCTGTTCTCATAACTTCTGCCTATGTACAGTGTTAGTTTTCTCTTAATTTTTTCCCCCAAATTTGCCAAAATTCTGGATTCTACAGAATTTGAACTGCCTTCACGCTGTCAGCAGGCAGTAGTTCTGCTCTTTTTCTCATGCTCCAGGCCTGTTTGGGAACCTCAGACTAAACATTATTATACTTATCTCCAGTAGAAGCTCAATCCAGGATTTTGAGCACTTTAGCCCAGCAGTGGGGATCTCTGCACTCAGATGCCAGAGCCACCTACTTTCAAGAAGAACCAACACCCTTGGCTGGAGGGAGCGGAGGACGGGAGCATGTGGATAATGCTGCGGTGTTTGTACAGCAGCTTTGTAACAAGAACACTTATTGTTAGGAATTGGGAAATCTCAGTTCAGGCTGCTGAGTGCTGCATCTGCACCCATGTCTCTGATGCTTTGCTGCCAGATGCCTTTGCCTGAAGTGGGGCTCCTTGATCCAGTGCTGTACAAGAAACTCTTAGGTGTTTATAGCAATGAGTTGAGGGGAAACCTGACTTCTAGGGCAGTGAGTTGTGCAGGTGATTTGGGCTCCTGGCACAGGACCAGCTTGTGCATTTAACCCAGTGATTAATACAGAATGTGTAACCCATTTTCAGAGTGGGAATCTGAGCTCCCCTCTTCCCCCTGCTGCTCCCTGTACACACTCCCAACCCTGGGCCAGGAGCTTTCCATTCTTTTTTCTGCCAAGTTAGAAAGGGTGAGGAAAAGGAGGAGTGGGCACACCCACCACAGCCTCCTCTTAGTTATCCCTATGGGAAGGGGGTTGGTTCTGATGCCTCAGCCCCCCTGCTTTCTCAAACTGAGGAATGCAATGAACCCAGATCCCACACTTGAGAATGGATGTAAAGGAAAGAGCACCAGTGTCTGCATCATGTTTCTTGTTCAATGCATTTCAAAAGAAGCGAGAGTGAGCATTGCTCCATTTTCTCCTCAAGAACAGCATTGGAGACCTCACTGTGCAAGAGTCTGAGCTGTGAAACCAAGATTAACATGGGTATTGACCTCTATGTGTGCACAAATGTGACTGGAAAAACCCTTCATAAGGAAGGTATCAAAAACATTTTTTTCCTAAGCAGTCCTTGCCAACTATTTTGGGCATTCCTGCTTGGCATCCTGCTTGTTCTTGAATCGTGCTCTGATGGGCTTAGCACTCCCCATGCAATGACTGAAGTGGAGGCACCTTATTCAAGGCTACTGATCACACTTGAATTAGTCACTGCTCTGAGTACTACAAGTCCACGTCCTTCTGGTGGTCTAGCCTTACAGCTGGTGGGTTGAGATAGTACTTACAGAAGAAAGGAAAAAAGCAAGTAAAAACACAAAAACCCCCTCAATGTGCTAGGATACACCGTACTAGTTATTCAGCAATACAAAACAAAACTCTAATGTCACACTTACCCTGTCAGAACACAACCTAGAGTTCCTATTTCTTGTCTCAGAAGGTAATACACTTTTATCCTGCTTCTGTAATTTCCTGCTGCTAGAGAGAATCCATTCTCTCCCAACCACTACCATGAAATACTCATCTATAAAACAGCTCTTCCTTGAATGTTTTCTTTTTCTCCTGAGAAAACATTTGGGAACAGCAGGGACATAAGCACTCACCTTTTTTAAACTCTGCATCATCATAATCTTTATGACATATTTTATCATCAACCATCTTTAAACTTTTACCACGATAACAATCTTTGCCCTCACAATGGCTCCCAGAGTAGTCTTGAGTGAAAATGGGGAGAGAGAAGACCTAAGAGACTAATATTAGAATTACATGGAGAAAAAAAAAAGGGGGATTTACAGCCTGCTAAGGGAAATCTCAGCGGTAAGCTATGAAAATGCTGGATGTCAGTGCTGTACATCAGCAAACAACATCCAGAGTTCCTCAATTTACATAGGAAATGTTTTTAATAAGCAAAGTACCCACAGCTCTCAGCCACTGACTCCGTCCCTCTCGCAGCTCCTGAATAAGTCTGCAAGTCCACAGATCATCAGAGCTCTCGCAGGGATAACGGGGCGAAGTCGGGCGCCTGCAGTGTGCGGTTTTCGGAGTGTTGCCATGGTGATCTCCAGCACACTCATCCCCTGAGAGCTCAGCTCAAAATTCAGAGGGAACCAAAGCAGGACAAAGAAATGACACCCAAGCAAAAGCAACAGGGAAATTATGTGTAATAAGCATACATACACACTCTCAAACAGAAGCTTTCGGAAAATAGATATTTTTAGAACTGAGAGGTCTGTAGGAAAGCAGCACAGTCTCCATAGTCCTAAGTCTAAACCGGGATGGTCGAGGGAATAAAACCAAGAATTTCTAACCCTGTCTCAGCTCAGGGATCACTATTTGGCACAGGATAAATCCTCTACAACTGCACTGCAAAAATCCCGATTTGTGCAATAAGAACAGAGAACAAGGAATAACTAAGCAGATAAAAAAAACCCCGAGACGCCTTTAATAATCTAACGCTGTGGAGTGGCAACATTCAGTAGATAACTAAAATTTAACATTTACTTTTTAGAGCATTACTTTTCATTATTTCATGAAAACAGACAATTCAACAATTCTTAAGTATCTGAGCAATTCAAATTGTCACCAAATACTTTATATCATCTGTTGGTCCTTATGGTGGTTTTATTCTCATACTTCATTTTCAACAAAAAGGAATTACACTCGTGCGAATGTGAAAGCAACACTCTGTCAAGTGATGTATGATCTTGATATATAGTTGAGAAACCTGTTGTATGGTGCTTTAACTCCTGCTCTGCAAAAGTGCTGTGTTATAGTGGTCATACACACAGAAATAAACCAGCAAAAGGAGACTCTGAATTCAAAATCGGTCCATGTCAGATACGCCACAGTCCAGAAATAATACTAAATGAGAGTCAATCAATGTTTTGCCATTAGGCAGCATGTTTCAGTCAGAGCTTATTATCAAACACCACCAGGCCCTTTTGTGCCTAAAAGAGCTGAGATCAGCTTGATGCTCAGCCACTTGCATATGGTAGTTTCTTTTCCCCAAATACATTATATTATTTTTGTTCCTACCTGTGCTTCTTATTACTGTTACAACAGACTTTGTTAGTCCTCTCTACATCATCACCTATTAGATCTTCATGTAACTACTTAATCACGTTATGAAAAGCTGCCTCCTCCTGAACGAGCATGGAGCTTTTCAGTCAGATCCGCTCTAACTTCGATCAAACCTTTCTGGGTTGGTACAGCGCTAATTGCTTCAAAGCCTTGCTCCGTCCCTGCTCAAAAAATTTAGTGTGTGATCTGTTGCTTATGGCCACAGGCAGCACTTTACCTGCTGCCTTTGGACTGGCTCCTGATACCCACTACCGTGGAAGGCCACATGCTGAGAGGATCTTCATGGAGGTTTGGTTCCTTCGGCATATTCACATTCTCACAGTCCCACTGACAATGGACAGAGAAAGGGTGAGGCAGAGTAAATTACCCTAATCTGTATGATGCACAAGAGTTTACTCAATCCATGTGTGACTCCTCACTCGGATCCCTTGGTTTGTCTTGCTTTGCTGTCCACTCGTGTGAATTCTCTGTGCTCCCCCCAGGCTGCCACCTCCCTGGGCATCACATGGCCCAACAGCTGTGGCTGGAGGAAGGGCTGAGGGAGAGACCCAACTGCAATCTTCAGTATTTATTATTTTATCTTTAGCCCTTTCTCTCCCAAAGGGTGCTGACACTCGCCTTGAGCAGCCTCCTCCCTGTATTTTAAGCTTTCCTGATCCCCTTTAACAGTGACTGATTTATTTCCAGCACAAACTGGTATTTCTGCTCTACTGCAGGGAAAGAACTTGAACTTTAACAAGATCCCTACAAAATCACTGATTGCAGTAGGCATAATATTATGGTCCTTATGTGCTCATAGCTTGATCTCTTCAGGGAAGAGATTTTATTTACCACGAATAAAGATCAAGGCTGACAGACAGCCTTCAAATCAAGGCACAAGCCAGAAAACGTCTGATTACTCCCGGAAGCATTTAACAGCTTAACTTAGTCTTTATTTAGATAATATTTTGCATATTTCACCCATAGTGAAAGCAAACTTGTCCTGAACAAAATCATTTAGTAATCTAATTTATCAAGATCACTCACACACTGACAGACAAGAACTTTAAGAAAATTTGCACTTATGAGATCGATTTGTACTAATTTCCATCTCTTAGGTGCCTTTTCCAGGGCCGGTGAATGCAAAATCAAGACCCCCGTGCAATTTCAGCCACTTCCAGAAAACATAATTGTACGCTGTAATGTGCATTTGCTTAGGGAATTTACTTAAAAGGCTCTACTTTCTGTACTGTAACAGCATGCACTCTACCACCCACTACTTGTATGACAACATTTTACAAGGACACTGCAAATCTTTAAAGCATGGGGACGAATTAACTACACATGGGCTGTCAGTTATTTACCTTTCCCAAGAATGTTTGATGTATTAGATTAATGCCAAAGACAATAAATGTAGTTCAACTTCAGTAAAGAAGTTGGATGAACAAGACAAAAAGTATCACTGCAGAGATGCTTGCCTCAAAACCATGTGTCACAAAACATCAAATATGCCTTATCTTCCCTTTGCTCTCCACAGTTATTCAGCAGCTGGAGTCACAGGAAAGGCTCCTCTCAGCTGCTTAACAGATGCATGAAGTTCACAGCATGCCTACTTCCTCACTTGGGACACCTTTTTCCTCTGCTGTCCCACAAAGTCAAGAGTTCCAGTTTTATCTAGTGAATCTGGCAGCAAGCAGCTTGTCCCCGTCTCCATTGGTTGTCCTGCTGTTCATTTCAAAGAAAGAACTGGGGCAAATGTTATACTTTGCCTAACTTAGGGGAAGATCAGTTGATACCTATTTTATCACTAGAGAGAATTTATGTTGCCTCTAAGTGCAGTAGTCCCTAGTTGGGGCTAGTACTGGCCTGCAAGGGGTGGTAAGAAGACACTGACGGAATTGCTCCAGCAGGAACTACCCATCTGTCAGCCAGGTGAGTTTTCAGCTCTTGCTTGGGCTTGAGGTTTGGTTGCACTCATACTTACGTGACCCATGGAAGTGGCACAAATGAGCAGCTAGGAGACACTGGAGAACCAAACAACCTTGTTCAACAACAGCATGGACTGGTATCCACTACAGTGACTGTATAAACACATCCTGACACAATTTAAATAAAACACGTCCAGTAGATTTCCTACAATTGAAGAAAAAATGCTGCCCCTCACCTTGTAAAAGACAACAGACAGGCTTTCTGGGAGAGGATGTCATCTCTGTTCATTATTCTTTTGTGAGAATAAATGCCTACTTTTGTATATGATTACTATTTTCACGGTACCGCATTTGCTTATAATAATGTTAACACACTGAATTTTACTCAAGTCATGCAAAACAGATGTATTTGGAACATTTTCCTTTCTTTAGGTTTTTTTTTGTTTCTACTCCCTGTCTACATCATTTACTTGTTCTTTTCCTCCTGGTCCTATATATGCTTCAAAGACTTATTTTCAAAGAACAATTTCTCTTAGCATAGCTTGCCCCCAGCTGTAAAATCTTTGCTCACATATATCTCTCCTAAGGGAGGTAACTTCTTTGCATAGAGCTCCTCTAGGCAATATCTATAATCACGCAAACAGGTAGAATGTTCCCATATGTTGCAGCTCAAGAAGGAAGGATACACATCCGGCAAAGCAAGCCCAGGGCAGCACCACAAATATTTATACGCCAGTTAAAATCCATATCCTGCAGCCTGGACTGCTATAAACAAACGCTATCCAATATATCTTTCAAGTCAATCAACCAAAGAATTCACATATGGATGAATGGCCAGATCTGAGTTCACCCAAGGGTGTGAAAAACCCGGGAATGCAATGAATCAGCTCGTTCCTGGGTTAACCACCACACACACCTTTCCTTCCCAGAATCATCCTGGCCTTTGAACAGCATCTCCTTGGCTTTGTGACCAATCAGACCTTTCTAGTCATTCCATTTCTGGATACTTCTGATGAAGCACTGGCAATCAATGCCACTGCAGAGCAGAGATCAAACTAGTCCAGATAAGTTTCTCCTGTACAGAATGATACGGCTCATTCTTTCGAAAGACACTGGCTGTAAGAAGTGCTAAAGGGCTTAAAGAATCTTCTTGACCATCTCCGACATCTACTCCACTATTTGTTTCTGCTTGTTACAATACAAATGGTATTGTGACCCTTTTTGTCCCTCTATGAGTACTGTGAAGAGCCAAATGGCCAGTGGCCTTACGGTGGAGATTTGTGTATACAGAACTGATGCAAAGGATGCCAAAGTCAAAACTGTGCCCCAGCTTTCTGTTCTGAGTGAGGGTCCTATGTCATCCATTGTGGTGTCTGCAGGACTTCTCTGAAGTGCAGTAAGAGGATCTCAGCAGAAAACAGCTCAAGAACGGAAGGGAAGACGAAGGTATCAGAGTATAAATCCCTATAACATTGCCCATAACAGGTACTATAATTTGTGAAACCATCATTTCCACAGAAGGATTATTTTTTTTTAAGAAATAAACACATCTCTGTGTTTATGTACGAAAAATAACCAGCCAGAGCTCTCAAAGCGATGCAAACCTACTGCCTCCTCAGTGCAACCAGCACCATACATTCTTCCTCCGAGTTCAAGGAAAAAAAGAAAAAGCTCTGAAACACATGCTTTTTGAAAACATAAGTCGAGCTTTGAAGAAAATCCTGGCAGTTCCTTTCAGTTGTCTGGAAATTTCCAGGCACGTTTTAAAGAAAACACGAGCTGTGTACAAACATGAGAGTTACGATGTTTTGCAAACTCAGAAGTTCCCAGGAACTGTAATTTAATCCAATTGATTTAGCTAGTCACAAATTAAACTGATGTAATTTTAAAGAAAACCAGCAAGGATAAACAAGACTTTATTTTGTGCATCCCCAGAAGACTTCTGTTTACAAAGTCATTGGCTTACTGACAGATAATAAGAAATTTCATACCTATAAGTTATTTTTATGTCTTGACATTACTTCACGACATCGTGCTTGATCAAGTTGAGTGCTGCAGTAACAGGACACTAGAATATTGTCTAGATGACCAAAGGAACAGCTATTTTAAAATATAATGTATTTTGCATGTATTACATTAACTGAATGAAATAAGGCTGAGGATTGCCTTGAATTTAGCCCTAAAATAATAAGCAGACAAGTATTTAATATTTGCTTTTATCCTTGTTAAATCCTTTAATTAAATATAACATTAATTGAACTAGAGATTATTACAGAGATTTTTCTCAACTAATACATTTAAATGTATTAAAGCAGGGAGAAAAACAAAACAAGAACACAAGCTGGGCTTATAAACAGGTTCATGTAAACAGAATTTAAAAAGAGAGCACATGGCACCTTTTCATGTTTGCTAGCACAAGAGTAACAGCAAAGCTTAAGAGCAGCAGAGGTGCCGTTGTCCATACAAATCAACACGTTAATGCAAACCGGTTCCATTTAGCAAAGCGACATACCGGTTCACCCAGACAATTGCTCAAACAGCACTGCTGCCACAATGCAAGAGGATGTGGGGCAGGAACGGAGCAGAAGTCCTGCCCGTGGCCCTTGGGCTGCTAGGTCTGAAGAGACCCGTCACAGCCAGGCTGTTCCTGCACCAAACCCAGGGCCATCAGAAGCTCCATGTGGGCTTTTGCAGAAGCCGGGCTCTGGTCTGGGTGCACCGTGTGGGGATGCGGGGAGCAGCTGCTCCGGCCTGCGGGCCAAAAGGCAGCTGTGCCCGGCCTCCCCCAAGGAGATCTCCCCAAAGCCCTGCTCCCTGGCCTCAGAGGTGTCTCAAAAATTAATCAGACCTGAAGTGAACAGGACCTGCTAAAATTGTTCATTTATTAGTAATTGTGTAGTTGCTACAGACACAGCATTCAGATGCTTCCCCTGTACCAACAGGCGGGTAACAGCAGCAAGATCATGAGGAAGAAAAGCAGCAGAACAGAGCCCTTATCTGTGCCTATTCACACTGGTAACATTCACTCGCCTAAAATTAAAAAGAAGGGGGGTGAGGAGGCTGATTTCACTGACTCCAACATCAGTAGTCCTACAAAAGGGCTCATTTTCACCAGGAGTCAAAGGTTTACAGAGATAAAGCTAAGGTAGCATCCAAGAATGACACTAAAAACTACATTCAAACTCCAGAATCAATGCTAGAGTCAATGCTGACAACTAATTTGCAAGAGTTCCAAGCCCATAACACATTTCTAAGGGGGAACAATTCTCAATTTTAATTTCAAAACACAAGAAACCCGGTGCAAATATTCTCACTTCTGCGAGAATACAGTATAATACTGCAAACAGGCACCACAACCTGTTTATTCTGTAAAATCCTGTGGGCTGACGCACTGAGTTGAGAGTGTTACAGGTGTCCATCCACCTCGCAGTCCCACCGTGGATTAGGAGAAGAAAGAAAACCAAGCAGTTGCATTTACCAACCCTTCCAGGAGGAACAGGACAGTTTAGGCTGGTACCTTTGATAGAAATTTCCCAGTGAATCTCCCCCCTGCTTCCCCACCCCAACTGACATCACCCCAAAACTTCTAATTTAGCTTTAACAACCAACTAATGTGAAGTCCTATTTTACTGCACCTAACTTTTCTACTCAGTTTTGTTAGGCTTGAGTAAACTGTTTTTTGCTTTCTCTTGATCTCCCCAGGATGCAGGAGCCCTTGCCAAAAATAACTACGTTTTAATTTTCCTTCACAATTCCCTTGCAGAGGTCTGCATTGTTTTAATACTGTAGCATCACATATTCTTTTA